>NC_050458.1:43805280-43913940 GCF_903995425.1 Onychomys torridus
TGTGTTGATAAGAAGGGGGGCACGAGATTGGGCAGGGAGAGGGACAAGGGACAGAGGCAGGGGGATGCTTCCTGTCCTGGCCTTCCCTCATCGGCCCTGGGTGGCTCTAGTGATCCTCTGCCTTGGGGTCTCCTAATCTAAAGAAGACCATAACAGCCCATCCCACCTTCCCTCAGTTCCACCCACATGTGTCCCCCAGCCACACTTGAGGCTCACCTTGGCTCGGACGTTCTCATAGGAGGCCGGGCTGACGAGCGAGAAGCAGATGAGGAACACATCCTGGAGACAGAGTGGGCCAGGGTCAGTAAGAGGGAGGCCCGAGAGTCCTGTCTGACCCCCACCCCACCCCCCAGCTCCTGCCACCTGCTGTGTAACCATCTACCTGGCAGTCTGACACTCTCTTTGCCATTGTGGGTAGGGAGCCCAGATCTGGGGACCCGGAAGCCACAGAGCCACCTGCAGCCGGTCCCCTGCCCACCCCAGACCAGGCACACTGGCCTGGTTGCTCACATGGGACTCTAGCAGTGTCTGCCTGCTACGCACTCAGGAAGGCTGGCCTCTCAGGGCATGGATACTGGGGGCAGTGGGCCTGAGGGAGCACGGTTTGGGGAGCACCCTAGGTCTGCCCCACAGGCCTCAAAGGGAGACTCATGGGCAGCAGATGGAACAGGAGCATAAGGAGGCGTGGAGGTCGCACCGTTTGTGGGTAGGAGAGCGGCCGGAGGCGATCATAATCCTCCTGGCCTGCGGTGTCCCACAGCCCCAGGTTCACAGGCTTACTGTCCACCATCACATTGGCCGAATAGTTGTCAAACCTGTGGGAAGCAGGAAGGACAAGGTCAGCCTCAAACCCAGAGCCCAGCCAGGGCTTCCAGCACGGGCCAAGGTTGTTCTCCTCAGAACGATACAAAGAGCCCAAAGTCACAGAGCATTGTGCAGCTGATTGCTTTCCCAACTGATGGGTACTACTAATAACATCTTTGTTTGTTTGTTTGTTTTGTTTTGTTTTTTAAAGATTTATTTATTATGTATACAGCATGTATGAGTGCCGGCCAGAAGAGGGCGCCAGATCTCATTACAATGGTTGTGAGCCACCATGTGGTTGTTGGGAATTGAACTCAGGACCTCTGGAAGAGCAGTCAGTGCTCTTAACTTCTGAGCCATCTCTCAGCCCCCTGTTTTTATTTTTGTTTTTATTGGTTGTTGTTGTTGTTTGGTTGGTTGTTTTTTTGTTTTTGTTTTGTTTTGTTTGAGACAGGGTTTCTCTGTGTAGTTTTCGCCTTTCCTGGATCTCACTCTGTAGACCAGGCTGGCCTCGAACTCACAGAGATCCACCTGGCTCCACCTCCCCAGTGCTAGCACTACCCGGCTACTAAGAACATCTTAAGTACAAGCAAACAAAGAGGGACATGTGTCTTGGTCATTTTTCTGCCTCCTCTTGTCCTCAGGAGAGGTGACTGCTGGGCTGTGCCATAACCCCTCCAAGGTGGATGAGAATGAACGTTCCCTTCCACCTGTGCTGGACACCTAGATGGTCACACAGAGTCTGTTGAGTGACTGACTGATCGTCCCTCATTTAAGCTGGGTCCCCCTGAAGCAAACCCTGAGTGAAGGAGGCAGTGGGAGATGGGGTGCATTTGGGAGGTAACTCCAGGAAGCTGTCAGAGGGAAAGAGGAAATGGTAACAGCCAATCCAGGTGCTAGCGAGCTGCTGGCCTGCCAGGGCTGTCTGGGAGATGAAGGGGCCATGTCCTGAGCCTCCTGGAAGGGCAGGAAGCTGCAGGCAATCCAGGTGCTAGTGAGCTGCTGCCCTGCCAGGGCTGTCTGGGAGATGAAGGGGCCATGTCCTGAGCCTCCTGGAAGGGCAGGAAGCTGCAGGCAATCCAGGTGCTAGTGAGCTGCTGCCCTGCCAGGGCTGTCTGGGAGATGAAGGGGCCATGTCCTGAGCCTCCTGGAAGGGCAGGAAGCTGCGGGCAATCCACTATCTCACTCCTGGTATGAGGATCTGTGTTAGGACCACTTCTAGAGGACAGACAGATGGACATCAGTCGTGAGCCTGTAGATATGTCTGCCTGGGCCTTGCTCTGGTGTGTGTCAGACACTGGACCAGGAGCCCACTGAGCAAGTGTTGGGACAGGGAATACTTGGAAGTCCGGGGAGGGTCCGATTCAACACTCCATGCTGAGTGGAGGGGTCTTCAGGAGGTAAAACCCCGCTCACTACTCACACCCCTAGAGGTAAGAAACAGGTTTGTAGGTTGGAGGGGGGGCACAGAACCAAGATCAGAGGAGTGTCATGACCCACACGAGGCCACACAGCCAGTGAGTGACCAACCGAGGGGAGAGGCTGTGTCCAGCAGGCTCACTGCACTCTGCCACAGCTGTGCCTCTAGGGACACCTTCATTGCCTACCTCTGGGGGCTAAGGATCACCTGACCTCCTGAACTCAGACATGCACCCGCTCCTTGTCTCAAGACCTGGTCCCCTGAGACCTCAAGCTCCCAGCTTCCTCATCTGCTCTTCGCGGCAGGCTCACACAACAGGCCCACACGGCAGGCTTACACTGAACTTGCCTACGCTGACACCTGGGGAAATGTTCCTCCTTACTTCGGTTTACCCAAGTAGTCCCATCCATCCTAAAATATCACCTCCCAACTTCCCCAGGACTCTGTATCACTCTCTGGAACAACCCCAGGGAGGCTTTTCTGCCTCAGCCAGGTCAGCCCAATAACAACACTCCTTGAGGGGAGGGGACCCAGCTAGTTCCTTTCTGCCCTGAGGCCAGTCCAGGATAGATGGCTGGCACATAGTAGGTCTGCTGTGTGCCTATTCTGGGAACCACCCTGTGGGTCTTGGAAGAACCTTTTTGGGAGGCAAGGCTAGCCAAGGTAGGCAGGCAGGTGCCTGGGCTATATGGGGCCCTGAGAAGCTGGAGATATCATGACCTTCTTCTTCCCAAGATGCCTTGCAGCAAAGGCATCTGCTTTTGGGATCCCCTGGGTTCTCAGGGCATCTTGGAGGAGGTGGGGAATGGCCAGGACCTTTACAAGCACACCCTCCCACACACACCAGTGCCTCCTCTGGACCTGATAGAAGGGGCAGTCCTATGTGTATTAGGCCTTGAAGTCTCACGTGACCCAGGAGACAGGTGAAGAAACCGAGGCCCCAGGAAGTCAAGAGTCATTACAAGGTCAATCAGCCCCTTAGCACGGGAAGTGACTCCATACACTGCTCTTCTGTGACATCCATTAGGGGGCAAGAAAATGGAAGCTGGAGGGTTGGCTGAGTCCAGGAGAGCTGTCTACACTTAGAGGTCAGGGTTTAACTCCGGCCTGGCTGTATGGCTCAGGGACACTCAAATCCCTTCTCAGAGTCTCATTCTCTTCCCCACTGCTGGGGTCATTAATGGGCTGCAGTGAGGAGGAAAATATTCATGCCACCGGGAGACACTGAGAGTCCCCACCCAGCCTCTCCCTAGAGGACAGCTGCTGAGTTCAAGGAACAGCCAGAGACATAACACATGCTTTGTCTATATCACACTTCCCCTTCCTTAGAAGCCTTTCATATGCATCACTGTGGTCACTGTGACCCCCTTTTTCTAGATATGAGAAGTAGGCTCATGGATAGGGGTGGATTTAACCCAAGGTAGGTGGCAGGGCCAGGCGTCCGGACTTGTTACTCAGGTTGGAAATGCCCCTATGGTGAGTATGTTATAAGACGGTGAGGATGGCAGAGATAATTTTCACCTAACCTGGTGCTCTGCGGCCTAGCCTCTGGCTACAGGCCACACCCATAAAATGGAGTAGATATGTGCAAGGGACTGCACATCTAGGGTCACCCGACCACTACCCAGGGAGGATGGATGGCACAGTCAAGGAACTAAGAGTCCATGAGTCCACAGCTGGTGTCTTGGGGACATGGAAGGACTGGCCAGACAGGCAGGGTGAGGACTCAGGGATGGTTTGAGTCTCGGAGGCCTGGTTTCAGAGCAGCTGAGAGAAGGTGAGCTCGACCCTACTGAGTCACCAGAGCCAGGGTCACCAAGGAAAGCTCAGATTAAGCCTGCAGCACCATCCCACAGCAGGACAGAGCAGGCTCCATCCACCAACCAGAGAGTTCTGCCCACTGCCAGCAACAGCAGTGTGATGTTCCAGAAACTGGTACTCTGTTCTAGAATACCAGGAGTGAGCTAGCTACACCAGGCCCCTGACCCCGCACAGTCTGCCCTAGGCCTGAAGAGTTCTTGACAGGTAGAACATAAAATGAGAGGAAGAGAGGGAGGGGACAGGTTGCTGCAGACCAGGAACACTGTCAGGAAGGGAGGCGTGCTCCGGGTCTCCCTGAGGGAGAGCAGGGATTCGAGAGAGGCCAGGAACTATGGACTGGACTGAACACCTGGAGGAGATGGGACAGATGAGGTGGAACTTGGGGGTGGGGGAGAGTGAGACCCCTTCTATTGGGTTTTAAGCATAAAAGGGATCCACCTGAGGGACTTAGGCCAGGTTGTGGCTCTGCCTAAATTCTGCTTTTAAAAGTTCATCTAGGGAAAAAAAATTCTTTAAATAAAAAGATTTACCGAGGGACTGGTAAACTCCGCACCACATAAAGCCAGATGTGGTGGTGCACACCTGTAACCCAAAGGTGGAGGCAGGAGGATCAGAAGTTCAAGGTCACCTTCATCCACATAATGAGTTTAAACTAGTCAGCCTAGACTACAAAAGAAACAAACAAAAGGAACCCCACAAAGTTTACCTGGAACCTGGCTGTTGGGGAGACAGAGACAGGAAGATCTCAGCTTGAAGCTAGAAGCCATCCTGGGCTGTATAGTGAATTCTAGGTCAGTCAGGGCTGTAGTATATACCCTACCACAAAAATGAAATAAAAAAGGAGTCCAAGTTTATGTAGGCTTTCATTGGACAGAGTCAGGTGGAAGCCAGGATGGGAGCCCTTGTGGCTGTGCCTGAAGGCATGGGGCGGTTGTCATGCCCCTGTGCCCTTGGCACTCCATACAGAACCATTCTCGGGCAGGTGTTGCCATCTGAGAATATGTGTGCCAACCTTGTTGGCTATGGGTTCATCTCTGGGGGTAACCCAGAGCAGTTGGCACCAGCTGCCACCTACATAGTGGTCCAGGGGGATCGATGGGGGCAGACCTGCGGACCCTCGACTTGACCGGCTGGTCCGCAATGAAGTCCTCAGAACACCAAAGTCTCTGGCCTTCATCTCCCACCTCCTCTCCGGAAAGCTGCTGCACAAGGCACAGGGCCCGTCTCTTGTAGAAAGGGAAACTGAGGCTTGTGGGCTCAGAGGGAACGTGATCGCTTTGAAATCCTTGAGCAGCTGGGTCCTCCCCCATAGCCAGGGCAAGTAAAGACAGGGTAGGGTCTTGACTCGGGGACAAGGGCACTGTCAACACGCCCTGGTGACAGTGGCCTTCAGCCAGATCCCCTTTGCTCCAGTTCCTGCTCAGGTCTAGTCCCAGCCCTCTCTGACTTCCGAGCCTTAGAAACCTGATGGCAAGAACCATTCCCACTCCGTGAAGAAAAGCAGTTTCCGGTCATCACTCATAACAGGAAACAACTGGGCAGAAAGCGGTGTCCAGCTGCCTACCCAGCCTCTCTGGCTGTCCTTTGCTAAGCTCCCCCAGCTAAGCCAGGTGTCAGGGACAGATGAACCCCTGTTCTAGAAAGGGAGCCCTATAGGCACATAGAGATCTTGGAGTGGAGCTTTGGTTTGGTATCAGTGGACTTGGTGGTTCCTCTGATGGCAGGAAGACTTTGGGCCCTAGGCACTGTCTCTCTGTATATCCTTTATGCTCCGAGCAGGGATCCCATGAAGATAAAAATAAGGGCCTCAGAGAGGCTCTGAAGGCAGACAGGCTGAGTGGCCCTGGGGGACAAGCCCCTTAACTGCTATGAGCCATCAGGATATTGTAACACCCTCTTGCCTTGAGGACCCAACGCAATCAAGTGTGTGACATCCTGTACCCGGCCACCAAACTGAAGGCCTTCTAACTAGATGCTAGTGTGACAGTTCCCCGGGGCCTTGTCACTTCGAAGCACATATGTCGTGTATAAGACCTTGTGGATATCACCCTGTGTCAACCACCATGTAGAGAAGGTGGGGAGACCCAAGAAAAACACATGACTCCCTGCCCTCCACAGGCTCATGAACTTGGGAGAGATCTGGCAAACTCCTCTGGGGAACGACAGGCCTTTAGACTGGATCAGAGGCTTCCAGGAGGGCCTGGAGGATAAACATGAGGATGAGACAGGAAACTACCACAGGCATGGGAAGAGCTGGTACAAAGGCCCTGTGGCAGATTTACTTCAGGAGTGTTGGTCTAAAAAGCAATACAGTGGGTAACATTTCTAGGACGGGAGAATGAAGGGGACCCTGAAGAGGCTGAAATCTTTGCAAGGAGCTAGGAAGCTCCCCTGTGAGGGGTGGGGTGCCCTGGGTCCCTTTGTATCACGTGGCAGCTGGCGGCAACCTCCTGCACCAGAAGACAGGCCTCCCCCAGATTGCGGCGGCGGACACCACCCCACCCCAGCAATTTTGTTCCCTGACTCTACTGCTGTCTACATTTTTGGGGTTCTCCTCCTTCCTCACCTCCATGCTCCATCTTCACCCCACTTTCTCCTCTTGGCGGGCTCGAAGGGCATCTTCCCTCCTGCCTTTTACAGTTCCCCATCCCAGAGTCCTTCACAGGAGCCTCTGCCTCCCATCATAAGGTGCTGCATTGCCAGCTGGATCACAGGGGCCAGCTTCCCCAAGACGGAGAGTCTCTCTAGCTTTACTAGCCTGCTTGGCCTCAGGTGTCCAAAGGGGACAGCTCCGAGAAGTGCCTGGAGCACTCGGTACTCACACAGTGGGGATGTATTCTCCGGGGAAGGCATTGGTGGTGTAGCTGATGAGAAGGCATGTCTTGCCCACGGCTCTAAAAGACAAGAGACAGAAAGGAGAAGGGACCAAGGTCACGGGCTGTGCCTGAGACAATGGGAGATCCGAGCCCTCTACCCAGGCTCCCATCTCCCAGCCTCAGTCTCTCAATTCAACACCCCATGGCCGTGTCCTCAACAGCACCCCCCCTCTTGTGCCGTAGTACCCATAAACAGCCTGACTTCAGTCCTAGCCATGGGTCTGGGCCATGCATCTCGGGAGGACTGGGAACCTGTACCTGCCCCAGTGTCCTGGGTGTAGGTGGTAGACAAGGACAGCCATGGGGCAGAGGAGAGGACCCTGGAGACCTGGACAAGGCTGTCATACACCTGGGCTCAGATCCACGCTCCACCATCTACCATCTACACAGCTTTGGCAGGTCACCTAAGCTCCTCGTACCTCAGTTTCCCCATCTAGATAACCAGGACAAGTCCATCTCCTGAGTGAATTAAGTGATACCCCTAAGACACTGAGCCCAGTGCCATGGGTGTCACACAACCAATGACTATTAGGGAATGCCTGTAGCCTTATAGAGTATGGAGCTTTTTAGCCAGAGGGGCCTGGATTCAAAATCCTCTGCACTCTAAGGCAGGTTACTTAACTTCTCTGAGCTTCCGTCTTCCCACGTATAAAATGAACTCCGTGGTGGTAGGTAGGGTTCGTGGGGAAGAGAAATCAGACAGAGGGCCGTGACCCAGTGACCACACACAGTAAACAACAGAGAAATGGAACCATAGAGATGACCACCATCTAGGCCGTCTCCCTGCCTATCCAGGAGGCCACCAGGAAGCTGAGAGGCCAGAGGGACAGCTCTGGGCCTTCCCCAGCTCTATTCCGTTAGGTCACTTCCCACTCTAGGAGCCTGCCCTCCCCACTGCCTGCCCTCCCCCCTACATGTCTGCCCTCAAGCCCCAGGCTGCCACCAAGGTAACTTTGAATGAGTAGAACCATTGACTTCCGGCCGCCACCCCCCCCCCCCCCAGAGCAGACACAAAGCAGAAGTGAGCAACAGAGCTGCGGCAGATAACGGCTGGCAGCCACCGAGATAAAGTCAGCTGAGCAGGAGACAGCCTTTGCCCCCAGCAGAGCCCAAGTGTGGCCTTGGGACCCAAGTCAGGAACGGTCTCCAGGCCTCAGCCACTCCCCCTTTCGAATTGAAGCTGCGCATCTAGAACCTGTCAGGATGGACCTGGCAGGACCCCAAGATGTACCTGAGGACTGCACCCAAATATGCTGGAATATATGAGAAACTGACCCACTCACGGCACAATGAGGAGACTGAGTCCCTGGGTCATGATAGCCTGTGGTCCCAAGATCTGACAGTGTTTATGAACCCTCAGCTGGGCTGCAGCCAGCCTGCCCCCTGGAAGTCCCCACAATGCTATTTGACCTTCCTCCTTCCCTTACACTGGCCTTGAGCTCCCCCTTGCTCCTCACTGACACCCCTCACATCCTCCGCACCACATGGAGTGGAGTCACACATTGCAGGCAGGACAGCCAGAAACCTGTCTCAAGAGACCCCAGCACACCCCTGGGGGCAGAGAGCTTGGCCCAGATGGCTAGATAAGAGTCGGAAAGAGTGGAAATTCTCAGGAGTCCCCCAGCAGCAGCAAGTCGGTGACTAGAGCCCAGGTCAGCCTGGAGAACAAAGGTCCAAAGGTCAAGGCGCTGGGTTTTTGGTTTATTTTCCCACCTCACACCTGCACCCTGAATGGGAATCTGATTCTGGGCACCCAATGGAAGCCTCGTCCCAGCTCTCAGGGAACAGGCAAGGAGCAGCACCCCACCCGCAGTCCCAAGCCCTCTACCCAGGTGGCTTCCGGGTTGTGGGTGGGCTGAGGACAGAAGAGCAGTCCAGGCCCACCCCAAATGCTCCTCGTGAACCCTAGGAGAGGAAGTGACTATCCCCAGGACCTCCTGGGAGCCCTGATCCTGTGAGTATGCCAGGGAGGGTCTCAGCAGCATCCTGGTAGGGGTGGGAGACAAGTCAGCCCGGCACTTACCCATCACCCACCACCACACACTTGATGGCCTGCATCGCATCCGAGACCCAGCAGCCAGGGATGACACTTGGGGGCCAGGAGCGTTGCTGTGGACACCAGCGGTATGGAGTGGCTGGGAGGTGCCCCGCAGTGAGGAGCAACACCCCAGCTCAGGAGGCAGGAGGAAACGGAAGAGGAACTTACCCAAGCTGCTGCCCCACAGTCTTAAGGGGGTGGAGCATGCGGTCTGGAAGAGGACCTGGGGCCCCTCAGGTGCTAGGTTGGGCCCTGGCCACCCATGGGCACCTGACCCAGGCTCCAACAGGAACCTGGGCACCCTCTGGGCTTAGAGGTTCACTTCCTGACCTAGGGCAGGGCCAGAATTGATCTCTAAGAATCTGCATCCTCCCAGAAGTCAGTTGGCCTAAATCCTAAGTGTAAGCACTTAACAAGTGAGTACCTACTATGTGTCAGGCATTGTGTTGGGAGCTGGTAACTCTAAAAGGCAGGAAGCCAGGCAGTCCTGGAGTTCCTAATCTGTACAGAAGGCCAACTTCATCACAGGAGCCATGAGCAAGGCAAGAGGAGGCATGGGCCATGGGAGAGCTACGGAGTGACCTCAGAGTCACCAGCAGGGAGAGCTGGTGGCTGGGAAATGTGATGTCCAACAGAGGGTGACCAGAGGGTGTGGCCTGAGCAGGGGCCTCTGTGAAGATAAAAGGCAAAGGAGGGGGAGGGGAAGAGAGAAGGGAGGAAGAAGAGGAGATGAGGGAGAGGACGAGGAGGAGAGAAAGGAAGAGGGGAAGAGACAGGAGAGGAGGAAGAAGAAGGGGAATAGTGAGGGGAGGAGGGGGAGGGGAAGGGAGAGGAGGAGGGGGAGGAGGAGGAGGGGAAGGGAGAGGAGGAGGGGGGGAGGAGGAGGAGGAGGGGGAGGAGGAGGAGTAGGAGGGCTCAGATGCAGCAAAATCAAAGAAACTGGGCAAGCCATCTGTCAAAACCTACTCACAGCATGGAGGTTCATACCTGCACTCCAAAGTAGCTGAGACAGCAGGATTGCTGTGAGGTTGAGTCTGGGATACAGAGTGAGTTCCAAGCCAGTCAGAGCTATATAGCAAGATCTCAGCTGGAAAACTATCCCAAATCAAAATCCCTACCTACAAACTGATGTAGGCGTCTTGCCATTTTGATTATATCAACCGATTGCTAGGGATACTGAGACGCTTGCCATGTGTTTAACATTTGTGTTTGGGGTGTTTTGTTGGGCATTTGTGTTTGTAGATATTTTGTTGGGCATTTATGTTTGAGGTGTTTTGTTGGGCATTTGTGTTTGCAGGTGTTTTGTTGGGCATTTGTGTTTACAAGTGTGTTTTTGGGCATTTGTGTTTGCAGGTGTTTTGTTGGGCATTTGTGTTTGTAATTGTTCATTGGACTTTTGAGTTTCCTATTGCATAAGTTGCCTATTTACATCTTTGTCCATTTCTCTGCTGGGGTATTTTTTCCCCTCTCTTATATTTATTTGGAGAAGTTAAGTGTTTAATTTTCAAGTGTGGATTGCTATAAGCATTGCCTCACTCATTTCCAGTCTTGAGATTATTTTGTATAAGCCATGATATTTGTAAATGTTTATGTGTATGTGGTCAATGTTAAATTTTCTTCCCTAATGACATATACTCCTTGAGTCTTTCTTAAGCAAGCCTATCCAATTTCATAAAGATATTCTGTGTGTAAGGCTTCTGTCACAGATGGTGGCCTTTACACATGGAGTGGATTTTAGATAACACAAGGACTGCTTGTAGTTTTTGTGGGGTGTTGATCTCTCTAGTGCTTTCTAAGTTTCTTTTCCTATCCCTGTGAGAAAAATACTCTAACCAAAGCGGCTTCAGGGAGAAAGGGTTTACTCTAGTTCAAGGTTATAATCCCTCATGGAGGAGAAATCAAAGCTATAGGATCCTGAAGCATCTGGTCACCCACAGTCAAGAAACAGTGAACACATACTGCCACTCAGATCCTTTTCTTCATTAACACAGTCTAGGATTCCAGCCCACAGGATGGTGCCACCCACAGTGGGCTGATCTTCCCACCTCAATCAACGTCATCATGATAAACTCCCGTAAACCCGTTCAGAGGCCCTTCTCCCCACTGATTCTAGATTCTGTCACGTTGAAAGTTAACACTGACCATCACAAAGTGCTATCTTTTCTCAGTGAATGGCAATCAAGCCATCTCCTACGCCAAGACTATCACCTGAACTAAACCCTGGCCTCTCCATCTGCTGGTCTACATGCCCACCCGGGAGCCAGTGCAAGCCTGCCTCAGTCACCCCAGCTCCAAGCCTTTACATGCAACAGGGGAACCCGCCTCTTCTAAAACTCCCTCAGGATTGTTCTATATGTTAATGAACCTCTGCTCTCCCATCTACGTTTTGGGACAAGCATAAGCCAATGGCATCAGAATCCTGGGCAGTGCTGCATTGGCTACAGCAGCAAGTGGGGACCTGACATCTTTGTAACATCCGATCTGCCTGCCTATCAGTATCCTCTCTCTCTCCTTTATATCCTTCCATAAAAGTTTGCCATTTCCTCCCAGAAAGGTCATGCACATGTTTCAAAAGATTTATTTCTTGATTCCTTATTACTCCCAGCACTATCGTAGCTTATAATTTTCAAATTGAATTTCCTATCTGCTCCCTGTGTGTAGGGGAAATGTCAGCCTTTGCATATTGGATCTATGCATGTGGGAAACCTGGGCAAATGACAGCTTTTTAAACTTCAAACAAACAAACAATTATTTGTGTGTGTGCCCATGCAGGCATCTGCCAGGCTGCATCAATGGAGGTCAGAGGACATGTGAGACTCTGTTCTCTCCTTCCACCATGTCAGATCCTGGGGATAAAACCCAGGTTATCAGGCTTGGCAGAAAACCCCTTTACCCTCTGCCAGCCCTTGTTACAGCTTAATCTGAGATTTGCTAACAAGCCTGACAGTGGTTTGCAGGCAGTTTATCACTAGTAAAGAGTGACAGTGTGTTTCTCCCTCCCAGTTTCATAATATTCATTCCTTGGCTCGTCTGGGCTCTTTCTAGGAAGCCCATGAAAGCCTGCAGAAGCCCACAGTGCCAAGTGTGGGGCCTCAGCCCTGGCTTAAAGAAGATACTTTTGATGTCTTAATATGAATCATAGAAGACCTGTTGCCCACTAAAGATACACGCTGCTGTTCTCCAAGACAGCGGCTTTGGGTTTTATTCTGTTTAATTTTACTGAACACTTTTCCATGTGAACAGAGATGTTATAGATGATGGTGATGTCTTTTCTGATCCTATCACCCTGGTTAGTCAGTCCTGCCAATCTGCTAGACTGTCCCCAGCCATTCTCCAGCCCATGCAACACTCTTGCTCTGCCTCTAAGTGTGCTCACAGGGGGAGCGTGAACACACACTCACACCTCCATGCATATGCATGTGTACACACACATGTACATACACTCACACATGTAAGCACACACGTATGTACACACATACAATTTTGCCAGTTTTGATATTTTTATATACTTGTGACTTTCTTTTTCATAATGTGCCATTTGAAAGTGTATCATGCATGTCCACAAGTCCAGGAAAGGCTGCTGCCACACTGTGACACTTCTCACAAAAGACCATGCACCCCGTCCTGCTGACTCCTGTTGGGGGGACAGGCTTGAGCGCCTGACTTGTGGGGGTTTAACAGATAGAGGTGAATTGATTCCACCCCGTCTACCTTCAGAGAGGCTTGCCGAGGCTGTCTGCTCTTCTGTAATGGTACAAAGAAGACTATCTGGCTAGAACTCGCTACCAAGGCCAGGTGTGGAATCTCCACTACGGTGGTAGCCCCGGCTGAGCTCATGTCCAGTCTTTGCTTTCTAAGCCCGAGGCTTTATCATCAGGCACACGCAGCTTTAGAACTGTAACATCTCCCTAAAAATGTTCACCTTAAACAGCCAAGTCTTTATCCCACATCTGGCCAGAGCTGATGCTTAAATTGTTGTGGAAATAAGAGGTTTAAAAACATCACTTGGGCCAGAGTAGGACGATTTTGCAATACAGATGCTCCTACTATGAGATGGGAGGTGGAAGCAGGAAGACCCAGAAGCTTGCTGCCAGCTAGCCTGGCACAGGAGCGGTAGACAAGAGACTCAGCCTCAAAACAAAGGGGAGATGAGGACTGACTGACTACTGAGTGTGCCTTCTGCCCTCCGCATGGGCACCCAGACACCCACACACACACACACATACACACACATACATATACATACACACACACACACACACACACACACACACACACACACACACTAAATAAATAAATAGTAAATAGGGTTGGCAAGATGACTCCGTGGCTGAAGGTGATTGCTGCCAAGCCTGATGATCTGAATTCAATCCCTGGAACCCATACATGATGGAAGAAAAAAACTGACTCCCAAAAGTTGTCCTCTGACCTCCAGACTTGCACATGGCATGCACAGATACATATACACATAACAAATACATAATTTTAATTTTTCCATTTTTATGCATTTTTGCCTAGAGGTATGCCTGTGTGAGAGTGTCGGATCCCTTGGAACTGGACAATTGTGAGCTGCCATGTGGGTGCTGGGAATTGAACCCAGGTCCTCTGGAAGAGCAGCCAGGGTTCTTAACCACTGAGCCATCTCTCTAACTCCACAAATAAATAATTTAAATAAATCAATTAAATATAATAATTCAAAAAATCCAGGCAGTGGTAGCACACACTTTTAATCCTAGCACTCAAGAGGCAGAGGCAGGCAAATCTCTGTGAGTTCAAGGCCAGCCTGGTCTATGGAGCAAGTTCCAGGACAGCCAAAGCTACACAGAGAAACCCTGTCTTGAAAAACCAATAAGTAAATAAATAAACTTTTAAAAACTGGAAAACTAACCTACTTACCTAACTTCCCCTAACCGCGATGCGTGTGTGACAGAGTTAGGCCTGGGTGGCATATAGATTAGAGTCCCTCTACCTTGAATCCAGAGCATTAGAAAAGGAGGCAGGCACCAGCCTGGCAGGATCTTCCCCAGAGTGCCCAAGCTGTTCCTCCTCACCCCTACAGCGTCACGGGGCCTCCCTCAGCCACTCTTCCCCTCTGCAGATGAGCAAGAGACCCCACCTGGAAGGCTCCACAAAGTACAACCAGGACTCAGTGAGGGGACTTCCTCCCAGGAGATCCCCCCACACCCTGGGAAGAATGCAAGCACTTCTCTTCATCAGGGACTTTCCTGACCAGAAACCTAGACATGTAGCAGAGCCAGGATCTTATATCCTGGTCTCAGGGCCCTCTCAGCAGTTAGGTCTCCTAGCCCATCTCAGGTGGATGGATATGAATGGACTTATAGATACACAGATAGATAGATGATAGATAGATAGATAGATAGATAGATAGATAGATAGATAGATAAACAGGTGATACATGGGTACATGGGTAGATAGATGAGTGGATGGATGGATAGATGGATGTACAGATGGATAGGATGCATTAAGTGTGTATGGATGGATGCATGCATGCATGATGGATCAGATAGATGATACACAGATGAATGATTACATGTATGTATGGATGGATAAAGGGATGGATGAATGGATAGATTGATGTATAGGTGAATGGATGTGTGAATGAATGAACAAGTGGTACACAGGTGGATGCATGGATGGCTGGATGGATATATAGATGTATGGATGAATGGATAGATGCATGGATGGACGGACAGATGGATGCACAAATAGATAGATACATATACATATGTTTATATGTATGTATGAATGGATAGATGGATTCATTCATGGATGGATGGACAGAGATGGATGAATGAATAGATGCCTGCATGGGTGGCTGAATGAATGGATGGATACACAGAGATATGGATGGATGGATGGATGGATGGATGGATGGATGGATGGATGGATGGATGGTTGATGGACAGATGAATAGACAGATGGATGGGTGAGGGAAGCTCCCCTCTTCCAGATATATCCCCTCTCTATTGGCTGCATCTGCTGTTCTAGAGGTCCCCAGTTCTTCCCACTCTCTGAGAATGGTTCAGTGTGGGGTTCTGAGACCTCTCTTCACTCAACCTTAGGTACCCCATTGGCCTTTACACTAGCCTTCAGCTCATCCATCCCATTAAGGACACAATCATACCAGTACCCTAGCCACCCCTAAGCAACACGTTTAAAGCTTTTGAAGCTTTAGGTAATGTTCTGATATTTCCCTATTACATTTGAATGGGAAATATGTTCACACAGTTCACACTCTAAAGCACTTAAAGGGCTTGTGTTAAGAATGCTTTCTGGGAGCTGGAGAACTGCTCAGGGGTTTAGTGGGAATACTGCCCCTGCAGAAGACCGGAGTTCAGTTTCCAGCGCCATCAAGTGACTCACAACCACCTGTAACTCCAGTTCCAGGGGGTCTCGCCCTCTTCTGGCCTCCAGAGGCAACTGCATTCATGTATGCGTACTCGGCCCCACATACACATAATTTAAAAGTAATAAAATAAAGTCTTTTCAAAAGAATGCCTCCGGCTAGGGTCCCATCTTCAGGTGACCTCCATCGCTGATTCCTCCTGTCCCCATCTAGACCAATCCAAGAGAATAAAGTACTCTTTACTTCCTCTCCACACCGTCCTCTGCACCTCCTTGGTTTCCATTAATCATTCACCCCTGAACTTTGTTCCCTATTTGTTCCCTCTCTTCCCAGCCCTAAGTACAAGCCTGGGGAATGTCTGAGGGGATCCCGCTGGGCAAGGAGGTGGGTCCACGCCTCTCCCAGCTGCAGGGCTACAGCTGTGCGCATGTGCATTCTGGCGGGCGGGGCTTCTGGAGGCGGCTTTCCCCCCATCTTCTGGGTCATCGGCTTGGGCCTGGGCCCTTGTTCTTAAGTGCCCTCCAAGATTCATTCAGGTTCCCGCAGGCAGTGCCTTAGCCAGCCCCTCCCTCTCACCAATTCAGAGGTCCAGGCACCGCTGCTTTTGACCGTCGGGCAGGCAAAAAAGAAAGAAAGAAAATGCGAGTGGGTTGATTGTGATTTGCATCCCGCTTCCTCTCAGCTAGCATCTTTCCAGCCGGCTGGGAGCTCACCCAGTTTCCGCCCCCACCTCACCCCCACCCCCGCCGCAGTGTTTTCTTATGCTCTGCCCTTTATATCCTTCACGTTGGTCTTTCCCACTGATATCCTTACCAGGGAGATTCGCTCTTTTTATCTCGAGGGCCAGGCATGGTTCTAGCTTCATGGAGTGTGGGCTGGCTAACCTATCTCTTCCTTCATGGTTTCTGGGTGGGAGCTTCCCTGAGAAGCTTCTGCCGTTCTGGGCCATGGTTTAGAAGCACCCTTCTGTGATTGCTTCTCCCAGGTTCCTGGTTTAACATTTCACACTCGCTTGCCTGGGACAGCTCATACCATCCATCCATGTGGAGCGCATCCTACTTTCCTATTTTTCCAGATGGCCACCCATTAGCCAGCCGTTCAACCTGGTGATGTATGTCTCCACAGCGACACGCTTCCTGCCTCCCACTAAACCACACTTAAAATCGGGCTGGCCTGGGCTTTCTTCATATTTTTCCCTCTGAGTCCCAGCACCCAGGGCTCTCGGGGCCCTTAAAGCACCTCTTTTTAAAACATTTCATTTCTTTCTTTTTTGAGGGGGAGGGGGAAGTGAGGGTAGGGAGCAAGGTGTCCCCATGAAGCCCAGGCTAGCATCAAACTCATGAGTCTCCTACTCGGTATCCCAAGTTGGGGTTATAGATGTGCACCACCATACATATATATATATATATATATATATATATATATATATATATATATATATATATATATATTGGAAAATCCTCTCTCTGTGCCCCTCAAAACGTGGTGGGGGACAGGAGCGGTGTCACCAGATAAGAGCAAGTATTTCTCTTGCAGAGTGCCTGAGTTGGGTTCCCAGAATCCACATCAGGGGACAACCCTCTTAACTCCCTCTGGGGGGGGGGGGGGGGGAAACACAGTGCCCTCTTCTGGCCGGCACCGGTACCTTCATGCATATGCGCACACCCACACACAGGCACCATTTCAAAACAAACACCCTTTATAATCCGGAATGAAGCTTTTCTGCGAGGAATGTGGCTTGGTGCTGAGGAGAGCGAGCTTTGAGTTTTCTGGGCAGCGGTGAGCCTACCTGTGAAGGCTGCCCTACTGTGGCCCCATCAAGTCTCCCAACTGACTGCCTCTGGCTTCCCTCCCCTGGCCTTAGCCAGACCCTGGGACAGGCCCTTATCCAACGCCCGGCCTTTTCCCAGCAACCGTGTCCCTACTTCCTGCCTAGTTCTCCAAGATAGTTTCTAATACCCTCGCTCACCTCTCACTTTTTCTCCAGCCTCAGCCAGAAGGTGACCCCCGGGAGCAGCAGCCCCACTCCTAATCTGTCTAGCCACCTGGAATCCCACACAAGAGCTGCAGGAACACACTGAACCCAGGAACCGTCTGGATTTGCCTGTGTGCAGTGGATAGCCTGGTACCCGCATAGTCTCCAGTGCACCCCTCCTTCCCTCCATCCGAGGGAGGTCTCGGGTACTCTCCCTAGCCCTGTGTCCCTCCCTGGGGATGGGGGTGGGCTTCAAAGGCTGGAGGGGAAGGGGCCTGAAAGGAGAGCATGGATTTGTCCCCTACCAGCAAATCCCACGTGCATTATGTACCTAGCATGCCGCGTGTCTTCTGCAACATATCTAAACAGGCTTGCGCAGAGTCCATTTGGACAAAGCGACATCCCTGTCCCAGGGAGCTCTCTGAGAGACAGACAGAAATTACAGTAGGTCCATCTAAGGAACTCCTGGGAAAGGGAGATGGGGGAGCTGTCAAAGGGATGTGAGGATTCAGCTGGGGGCCTCAAGGCGTCTCCAGGTCCACCAAGGATGCGGTGGGGCTGGAATGAATCACACAGGGTGCATAGCACCATGTCCCAGAAGCACACACTTAAGGCTTCTTTGTATTCTTTCCTGGTGCAAAGTGAAAACCCACAGGATGTGAATTCCACTGGCGCCCTCTGGTGGTCATATGAGGAGTGGGCCAGGGTGGGTGGGGCGGAAATCAAGGGAAAGGCTGGGGATGCTTACAGGATGGGTAGGGATGAGCTGCGACCAAGGAAGAGGTGTGGAGGCTAGGTGATGTGGACGTACTGGAAATATGGATTCTAGAGTCTGTGGGACTTGATGATGGTAGAATCTCCTATCTGGTGTCCCAAATGCCAGGCTCTGACTGGGTAACGGCACTCACTGCCAAGCCTGACTACCTAAGTTCCATGCCCAGGACCCACCTAGTGGAGGGAAGCAACTGACTCCTGCACATGTGCACCCCCACACAAACATAATAAATTTTAAAAAAATGAAGTGTAATATAAAAATTTTTTTTTGAGACAGGGTTTCTCTGTGTAGCTTTGGAGCCTTTCCTGGAACTCACTCTGTAGCCCAGGCTGGCCTTGAACTCACAGAGATCCGCCTGCCTCTGCCTCCCGAGTGCTGGGATTAAAGGCATGTGCCACCACTGCCCAGCTTAATATAAATTTTTTAATGCCAGGCTCATCATCCTTAGCAATGAGGCAGGTGGGGTGTCACTCAACTCAGAGAGGGTAAACAGAAGGGGAGGGTTGGACCCCAGAAGAGGTCTTCTACCCTGGACATTTCATCTGAGAAACCTGTCAGATAGATAAGCCTGGAGAAGGAGAAAGGTCCAAGCCAGAGATACAGCATGGATCCGCCCTTGCCATTCTCTAGGGACTGAGAGTGAGGACCCGAACTCACATCCTGAACCTGAGCACAGTATGACAGCATTTGGAGGCAGTCCTTAAGAGGTGGCGAGGTCTCAAGGGTGGTGTCCTCATGGGTGGGAGTAGATTTTTTATGGCACAGTCTCCTCCACCACATGGGGACGCAGCAGGAGGATGGTCACCATGAGCCAGGAGGCAGCCCCTCACCCCCCCAGATGCTGACCTGGCAGAGCCCGGATTTCCAGCCTCCAGAAACACAAGCTGAATTTCTATTGTTTATAAGTCATTCAGTCTGCAGCACTTTGTCATAGTGACCAAAAAAGACAGATTGAGGACTGACTGGCTCTTTGGCTGACAGGTTGTTTGGTTGATGATTGATTGATTGATTGATTGATTAGTATAGTATAGTGTAGTATAGTATCATATCGTATCATATAGTATAGTATCGTATAGTATCATATAGTATAGTGTAGTGTAGTATAATATAGTATCGTATAGTATCGTATCATATAGTATAGTATAGTATTGTATAGTATAATATAGTATAGTATAGTATAGTATTGTATAGTATAATATAGTATAGTATTGTATAGTATAGTATCTTATCGTATCATATCGTATACTGGTATAGTACTCAGGTTTACTTTAAGGCACACAGTTACAGGAAGGTATGATCAAATAAGAATTGTATACACTTACCCAGCCTGTTGGGGTACATGTATGCATTGTGACATAATGAAATCAAACTAATGCACGTGTCCATCACCCACACAGTGTTTTATTTTGTTTTGTTTGCAGGGGTGAGAACATTCCAGCTCTTGGCAAGTTCCAAATACACAATTCATGCTGTAGAGCACACTCTTCCGCTTCGACGGCCTCACCCCGTTCACCCTGAGCATCTGTTCCCAGCTCTCAGCTCTGTCTTGGCTGTAGTGAACGGTGCCGTGGTGCTTGGTTCCCAACTGCAGATCTGCCACCAGCTGTCTTTATGTCCTTTGCGAGCCTATAAAGTGAATATTGCTGGATCATAGGGTTCCATTTTTAAGTTTTGAGGAAGCCCCGGGCTGTTTTCCACGATGGCTGCTCATTTACATTCTCACCAGTGCTTCAGGGCAACCTTCCTCTCATCCTCCACCACAGATCTCCCACGGGCTGCCTTCCACTCTGATGGCAGAGTCTCCTTGCCGCTCTCATTTCCTGGTGACTTATGGAAATGAGTTTTGTGTCCACGTGTCTGGGACCACTCTTGTTTTGAGACATGTCTGCTCAAGCCTTTGCCAGCTTTAAGATTAGATTCTCCTCCTGCTATTGAGTTGGGTTTGCTCTTTATATATTCTGGATAGCAGCCATCTGACAGATGTGTGCCTTGCAAATCTATCTGGCTGCGTGCACTCTCTCCATTCAGTTGGTTGCCGGCTCTGGCACTTTCTGATCTGATGCATCCTGTATGTCTTTCTTGCCTTTGTTCGCTGTCTTTTCAGGACCACATTTTTTGTTTGTTTGTTTGTTTTGTTTGTTTTTGTTTTTCAAGACAGGGTTTCTCTGTGTAGCCTTGCACCTTTTCCCGGAACTCACTTGGTAGACCAGGCTGGCCTCGAACTCACAGAGATCCACCTGCCTCTGCCTCCTGAGTGCTGGGATTACAGGTGTGCACCACCATTGCCCAGCTCAGGACCACATTTTAAAAACATTACTGTACAAGGCGATGCCAAGCACTCTTTCCACTTTTCTCCTAGCACATCTACAGTCCCATATTCATGGTTTTTATCCATTTTGAGTCCATGATGAAATATGGGTTCATTTATATACTCTTTATTATTATTATTTTATGTGCATTGGTGTTTTGCCTGTATCTGTGTCTGTGTGGGGGTGGAACATCCCCTGTAACTTAAATTTAATTACAGACAGTTGTAAGCCACCATGTGGTTGCTGGGAATTGAACCCGGGTCCACTGGAAGAGAAGCCAGTGCTCTTAGCCTCTGAGCCATCTCTCCAGCCCTTACTCTACATATGTGAACATCCAGCATTCCCAGTAGTATGTAGTCAAGAGAATGCCCCGACCTCCTCACATGTTCCTGAAAGCCGATTGGCTATAGATGTGTGTACACTGATTTCTGAGCTCACTGCTGTGGCCTGTTGGTCTGTATATCTGCTTTTAAGCCAGCACCATGCTGTTTTGACTACAATAGCTTTGTAATGTATTTTGAAATCAGGTTTTGTGATGTCTCCAGTTCTTGCTGCTCAAGATTGCAGCATGAGGTGCAGGCCTGTAATCCTAGCACTGGGGAGCTGAAGCAGGAGGATCATAAATAGAGGGCCATTCTGAACTATATAGTGGGAATAAAATTCTATTGTTGCTCAGATAGTCAGCTCTTCAGGCTGTTTCATGACTCTATACATAGTTTAACAATTTTCATTCCTGTGAAAGATAACACATAAATTTTGACAGGATCACTACCAATTCTACAGAGTACTTTGGTTAGTGGGGGCATCTTTGTTTGATTGATTTTGAGACAGGGTCTTACGGAGCCTAGACTGACCTCATATTCCCTGTACAGTCAGTGAACTTGACCTTCTGCCTTCCTCGCCAAGTGCTAGGATTGCAGATACGTGCCACCACGACCAGTTTATGGGTGTGAGGGATGGAACCCAGGTCCTTGAGCATATCTAGAGAATCACTCGAGCAACTGAGCCACATCCCTGGGTGAGCATTGGCATTTTAATAGCAGGAGAACTGAGTCATGAACCCAGCGGTGATCGTGGGCTAGCTCTCTGCTTACTGTGTCTTTTTCCATTTCTTTCCTGACTCCAGAGACAAAGAGCTGCAGAACTCCCAGGAGCCCCCACCTCTTAAAGGTCCCTACGTGAGAAGAGCCAAGCTTCCAACACACCTCACACATCTTACAGAGAATCAGCCCAGGCCTCATTTCCAGATCCCTCTCCACTGCTAGCCACCCACAGGTCTTCCCAGATCACTGGCTATGAGTGGGGGCAGGGCTGAGGCCAGTAGGGTCGGCCCTGACCCAGCTTGACTAGTGTCTTATGAAAGAGATAGGAACACAAGCACAGAGAGAAAACTCGTGAGATTTGGCCATGATGGCCCATACCTGTCGTCCTAGCACTCAGGAGAAAGATGCAGAGAATCCAGAGTTCAAGGCCAGCCTTAGCTACATAGGCAGGTCAGTCTAGGTACATGAGACTTATCTCAGGCTGGGGGTGGCAGGGTAGAGAAACAAAGAGACCAAGTTGTAAGCATGTGAAGATCCAAGGGGAAAACTGCCGTGAGCCACAGAGATGCCTAAAACAATCCAGGGCTGGCGAAATGACTTAGTGGGTTAGGTGACTGCCACCAAGCCTGAAGACCTGAATTCAATCTCTGGGAACCACGTAGAAGAAAACCAACTCCCAAAAGTTATTTGACCCTTGACTTCCATATATGCACTGTGACACACCCGCACACACACACACACACACACACACACACACACACACACACAAACACACACAATACACTTAGGGGAATGCTCTGGGGCAGTCCTCCAGGAAAGCTTCCAGAAAACCATAGGATGGACCAAGGGAACTACTGCCAAGACAAAACCAGCAAAGGAAGGAACCAGGGACAAGCCGGCACTACAGCTGCCACCAGAGGTGGGACACTGCCACCACCACTGTTTCAGTCACTCATCCCTCAGAAAGCATGTGACACGGTGCCCAGTGCTGCCACCGACTGTCACCTCTTTTCCACACTCACAGACCCGCTGGCCAGCGGCTGCCACTAAGAGCAGCCAGAGCACTCCTGTGTACAGCACATCCTACTGAGAGCCATAGCTGCAAGGGATCCGGGACACAGCATTGTGACTGCCTCTCAAGGCCTTGGCCACACAAGTCAGGGTGCCCCCCCCATCGGTGTTGATTCAGGGAGTCTCACAGAACCTCTTTCAGGCTGGATGGGGTTCCTGCAGGGTCTCAAAGGGCTTTGGGGACAAAGATGTGAAAGCCTTCACCCCTCGGAGGATCTGGCCTGAGAGAGATTTCTCCACAAGGCAGGTCCTTCTTTGTCTATCGGGGGAAACAAGAGGTGTAGATGGGTCCTAGCGCCTGGTCTCTCAGCCCACTTCCTTTTGAGACTCATCCTCCCCCCAACCCCTGCCCAGGAGGCCACAGGCACACACTGACCTACATGCGCGTGTACACTGAGGTCACAGCTTCACCACATGGTTTGCACAGGTTGTTAGGTTGTTCCCGCCCACTCTTCTCCCTCCCCCAAATGCCCTCAGACCCCCTCCAGCCCACAGCCCCTTCCTAGGTTCTCCCCAGGAAACTGTCGCTGCTGTCCCCTGATACTGTCCCATGTGGTAGTGGATTAACCCAAGGACTGTCTGCTCCCAGGGTGGGGTGGACCTCACTGCACCCCAGGTGAGGTGGGGACGCTGTCTCTCATGGGACTCAGATCAGCATCACTCCTGAAGAACCTGAACACGAAGTTTTGTTCTCTGGTAACAAAGAGAGTCTCTGGCTACAGACGTGTGAGGACTAGAGAGGGAGAGCGAGCAGGCTGATGGTTGTCCACTGTGTCCAGGAGTCTAGGGACACTGCATAAGTGACGTGTACCCCCACGGGGCAGGTTCTCACAGGTGAAGTAAGGGGCAGTTGGCCACAGAGGACAAGCCTAGAGCCACTGTGGCCTGTGGACAGATGGACAGAGAGGCAATGATGGAGGTTTGGGGGGATGGTCAGAGGTGAGGGAGGGAGGGATGAGAGAGGATAGAGGGATAAACAAAGGTGGATGGAGGAGGGAAGAGGATGGAAGGGAGGAGAGGGAGGAGCTAGGGTGAGCAGATGAGCACACTGGAGGACCATCCCAGGACTCCCTGCGAGAGCTTTGCATTTTGACTATACCCACCAATCCTACCTCCCTCTATGGAGCATGGGGGGGCGGTGAGTGAGCCCAAGGGGAAGCTAAAAACTCATAGACAGTGATAAACAGCGCCCATGCCGTATCATTAACTATCAGAAGTAATAGGGGGCGGGGGAATGTCAAGATGCATACAATTCTGCGTAGAGAGAGATAGGATCTGACCCAGAACATCAAAGGCCTACATTATCAGCTCTAGTCAGACCCAGCCTCCTCCACCCCTGCAGTTCCTGACTCCACACAGCCCTCAGGCCCCAAGGCCCTGCACCCTTCACTCTGAGACCAGCGATGGAGATTCAGGAGGATGCATGGAGAAAGCAAGACAGAGGTGGAGCCCAACCCCAGGGCCCCTTGGGTGAAGGTTGAAGGACCCACCAGGTTCCTTTGAACCTGGAAGCCAGCAGTTATTTCTGTGTGTGGTCCCCACTTCAGCCACACGAGGGAGCCAGAGTGCCAGTGTGCTCAGAGTAGATTAACTGCCTCCCTGGCTTCCTTCCCTGTGGTCTAGACTCAGAGGTGCCCACAGAGCCCAGGCCTAGCCCTCCCACTGCAGCTGGCCGTGCTGGCTATCTGCCCACTCTATTCCATGGACATTGTTTGCAAGATCCTCCAAATGCCCCTTGTTAAAACAATCACCTCCCTTTGTGGGGCTGCTGTCAATCATTACTCTCATTCTCACAGAACAGGAAGCTGGAGGAAGCAAGGGAAGAGCTAGCAAAGAAAGAGGACCCCAGTTCTCAGTCTCCATAGTACCCCCACCCCCACCCCAAGACCACAGAGCACCCTGAACCTGAATAGGGAATAAATGAGTGATCGTCTCCACATTACAACAGCTCCATCCCCCCCCCCACCCCCCCGCTTTTTTGGAGACAGGGTCTCATGTAGCCCAGGCTAGCCTCAGACTCCCTCTGTAGCCAAGCATGACCTCCAATGATCTTCCTGCTTCCGCTTCCCAAATGCTGGGATTACAGGGTGCACCACCACACCCCAGTTTCTGGGGTGCTGGGGATGAAACAAGGGCTTTGTTCACACACGATAATCAGCCTACCTCTGAGCCATGTCTGCAGCCTGCAGCACTTCCACTTTGTGCAAGAAGGCTAACAAGCTCAGCTTTCACCTTGCTGCTAGGGCAGAGCCCTGGTGGAGGCCTGGGATGTCTGACCCCAGTCCCCCAGCCTCATGTTCCTGTCTGGAGTTCTTGTCCCATACCTGTGAGGCCCACAGTCTCCTGAGGGCCAAGTAAGGATGGCTTCCGACCATAGATAGGTCATGAGTTCTCATGCCCCTTGATGCTGAGTGGGCAAGATGTCTCCCATGTCTGTGCCAAGGCTGTGGTGGACTCTGTTAGCCCAGGGAAGTGTTTCTCAACCTGACCCCTTTGGAGGTCACACATTGGATATTTAACATCATGATTCATCACAGCAGCAAAATTACGGTTATGAAGTAGCAATGAAATAGTTTTATGGTTGGAGGTCAGCACAATATAAGGAACCGTATTAAAGAGTCACGGCGTTAAGAAGGTTGGGTGACCTGGCCTAGGGTGATACTGAAGAGAGCTTGGCAGCCACAGAGACAAAGGGTGAGGACCTCACTGAGCAAATAAACCTCCAAGTGGTGCAGAGCCCAGGGCCACAAAGGAGGACGTGAAACCTGGCTGGGGCTGGCAGTGCTGGGCTGAGCCCCCCACCTCGCTTCCTCTTCTGTAATTATAGAGGAGACGCATGGGCAGCTGTCAGGGCTCCTCCTGGGGGCTGCCCTGCCTTTAGAGGATAACAAACTCATTGCCGGCACATGGCCTTAGTTATTTTCCGGCTTCTGTAATAAAATACAAAAGCAACTAGATCACAGTTTGAGGGCGCAGTCCACAGTCGCGGAGGATCAAAGAGACCAGAGCTCGGTGTATCTGTTCACACAGCGTGCACAGCTGAGAAGCAGAGAACAAGGAATGCTTGCACCCTGTTCATTTTCTCCTTTTTATACGGCCCAGGATCCCAAGCCAGGGAATGGTGCCACCCACAGTGGGCAGACCTTCTTCTCATTTTAATTTACCTAATCAAGATAATCTTCCACAGGCACACACAATGGCCATCACCCATATATCCAGAGATCAAGTTGAACAGAGATATCAACCTTCACAAGCTACCTTCTTGCCACCGCTCAGTGGGACTCTCTCCACCCAGCCCTGGCAAAGGCAGGCTTTTCAGCAAGAACTAGCAGCCTCGGAGTGAGGGCGTAGAACCCCACCTCACACCAGGAAGTACAAAACCTGTGGCTTAGCCCAGGGCCTTGTTGGGAAGTGTCACCACCCCCAAGTAGGGAAGAGATCCCAACCTTTTGAAGATGCTCCTTGCCTTTTGCTGGGGTGTGGAATGTGGCAGCTGTGAGCTGTGGGAAACCAAGGGCCAAAGGGCCTCAGAGTCACGGGCTCATTCAATAGACACTCCACATCCCACAGGCAGTGAGCTAGCCAGAGGGTCCCAGAGCCTAGGGCGAGGAGTGTGGAGAGGGCAGAGGGTCTTGTAGGGGGTGTGGGAGCCACTGAAGGGATTTCGTTCTGTTTCCTTTCAGGAGGCTTGTTGGAGTTTTGTTTGTTTAGGGCCAGCTAGAGGGCTCAGCAGGTAAGGGTGCTTGCTGCCAACCCGGATGGCCTGAGTTCGAACCTCAGGACCCACATGGTAGAAGAAGAGAGCCAACTCTTACAGTTGCCCTCTGACCACCGCACACATGACCAGACACGTGTTCCTCAACGCACATGCACACGAATAATTTAAAATGTAATGGAGTTGTGTTTGTTTAAATTGCGGCTAAATAGGCGTAAGGTTTACCCTTTTTACCAGTTTGAAATGTGTACTTCCTCATCAGGAGCATTCACACAGGCAACCACCATCTCCAGCCCTCTCTGGAACGGCCTTGTCTTTCAGAACTGGAATTACATTCATTAAATAGCAACTCCAACCCCTCCCCCGAGGCAACCATGGATCCCCGGTCTCTGGATCTGATGCCCTAGGGACGTCCTGGAGTGGAACCCTGCCTTACTTCCCCAGCTTAGTGCCTGCATGACTGATCCGTACCATAACCCGCGTCAGGATACCTTCCTTTTGAGGGGTGAATAATATTCCACTGAATATGTGCATACCACCTACCACAGTCCATACATGCACTCATTTATCCGTGGACACGTGACTCCACCTTCTAGATACTGTGAACATCTATGGCCACGTAGTCGTTGGAGTTCTACTCTGGTTTCAAGTCTAAATCATCAGATTTGAGTCTTAGACAAACACTTCCAATACTATGGAAGTGGGTGGGGGGCCGAGGTAGGATTGGAGGGGGCAAGACTAGGAACCACAGGACTGCCACGGCTGGGAAAGTGGCCGTGGCCCTCAGAGGTGGGGTGGCAGCAATGGCAATGAAATTGTGTCCTAGGCCACGCAGTTTTATTTTTGTTTAAGGTTTATGTTTATTTATGTGTGTTTGTGCGAATATGGAAATATGTGTGCAGTGCCTGCAGAGGCCAGAAGGGGGCATCCCGTCCCCCAAAGCCGGAGTTTCAGAGGGTTGTTAGCTGCCATGTGGGTTTGGGAATCAAACTCGGGTCCTCTGAGTGCTCTCAAGCACTGAGCCGCTGCTCGGGCTGTGTGGCCACCTACTGCCAATGCATTCTGCACACACCGCCCTTGCGCGGTGAATCTCTGTCTTCTCATTTTCTCTCCGCCCTGTGCCGTCAATTCTGAGGAGAAATGATCTGAACAGCCAAGACACTAAGCCCTGGCACTGCTGATTCCAGGGTAAACAGCCAATGAGCTCTGCCCCGAGCCTCTCTGCCGGTCATCTGTTCTCGTCGTTGTTTCTCACGGCCCAGTTCATCCGATGGTCTCCAGATGACATTGAAGTGTGGCCCCAGGGCTCCCTAATCTTGTTCTTTAATTAAGAGTAGATGATGCTCACTGCAGAGCGATGGTGTGTGGGTCTGGAGAGTTCTAGGGGACTGGCCTAGGAGCTGAGAGTCGATTGCATCTCAAGGACATTCCAGCTTAAGGACAAAAAAAGATACCGGCCCTGAATAATAATGACCCGCTCAGACTTGCTGCCCAGTGTCTCCGGCACCCCCTACATCTCCACGAGAACCTTCTGCAGACCCAAGCCCTCTGAGATGCTCTTTGTTTCTGGGGGCAGCCTCTTTTGTTCCCATTTTCTGGGGCCACTGAGTAAATGGGATTTCCCCCACACACCCCAACTTCGTAGATACGTGTTGGGTGATCACAGGGCCCAAGAACACAGAGTATCGATGCCTAGAACTTTAGGTCTGGCTTCCCTTGCCGTTGCCGCTGCCGCCACCACCGCCACCGCCACTGCCATACTTCATCAATTTTTCTTCCTTTGGAGACAGAGAATCTGCCTCGCTATGACCACACTTCCCACATCCACAGAAAACCAGCGACAGGAAACTTGGGGGGAGCTATGCCACACTGTGGGGGTGCTGCAGCTGACCTTCAGATTTGCCTGAGCTTCCTGGCAGCTGAGGCAAAATGGGAAACAGAGCAAGGGACTTCGTTCTCCTCACTGCAAAAGGAGAAGCATGCCAGAGCCTTGGTGAAGCCAACCTTCTAGACAGCCCGCTACTCTGAAGAGAGTCCTGGTGTGTGCGATTCTGGGTGATGTCATACCTCTAACACAGCACAGACACGGCTTCCTCATGTCTTCCAGTAATTTCATTGCTGAAGGCTACAGCCTAGAGTGTGTGTTGGCATCTCCACAGGGACAGGAGAACATTTTGTCACTTGAGTCCCAAGCATCCCAGCATATGGGTGAAGGGGCCCCAGACTACCTCACAGGGTCCCCATGGGACTGGCTGCAGCTATGGAGAGTCCTTTGCCCTGATCAACTTCCCTAAATCCCAGCAAAGGCAAGCAAGACCCTACCTATGGCCAGGTTGGAGCACTCTGGGAGCCCAAGGAGCATACAGTAGCAGCAAGGAGCCAGTATCATGTTATCACCACTTCCCCACTCCCAGGCTTCAATGAGATACTGCTATGTCCCATTTCAGAGAGAGGTATGCTGGGCCTGAGGTAGTCACCATGGCTCAGAAGCAGGGACGCGGAGGCTGGATCGCGGAAAGTCCTCAGGGTCCCATGAGCTGCCGTTGACCCTATAGTTGTCCTTCCCCACCAGCCACCACATTCTCGACCCTCCACAAACAACCTGAGCTTCATTTCTCCCAAAAGCAAGTGTTGAGCACCTACTGTATGCACGTCTGTCCTACTGTCGGGGTAAACCCAGTGCAGTCACCATGTTGTGCGAGGCATCTTTGTTCTGTCTTATGGATGCACAGAAGACACTTATGTATATAGCAGTGTGCTCCAAGCAGTATGCCTGACATCCTCTTCAGATCAGCTCCCTGCTGCTCCAGAGCCACACCTGCTTGCCTGCCGCCATATTCTCCACCACGATGGTGATGAACTGGAACCCTAAGCCCAATTAGATACTTTCTAAGTTACCTTAGTCTTTTGTCACAGCGATAAAGAAGTAACACAAACACATGGGATTGAGCTTAGTCCTTATGCTTGTGTCAAAAGCTCTTAACTGACTGAGATGTCTCCTCACATACCAATGGTTCCTTCATCTCTGGGCCCAACATGCATGTCAGAGGGAGAGAAAAGTCCTGGGCACACCCTAACCCATCACTGTCCTCAAAGCCTGCAGACCCAGTGTGTGTAGCTGATTTTGAAGCAGAGGCCTCAGAAGCCCAGCACTGCCCTGAGGCCCTGAACCCAGGATGGGCCGCAAGGCAGCCCTAGCTTTCCCAAAATTCCAAGATACAGCAGACGTGGAAGCATGAATCCATGAAGGCCACAGGGGCAGCAGGGGTGGGCACACGTGTGAGAACCACTATTTCTGAAGGCTCCACCATGTGGTTCCCCACTACGGCCAGAGACTCCAGCTGACAGCGTCACTGACTAGACCCCACAGAGAAAGCGGTTGGAGGGTGGGTGTCAACAAGAAGGTCCCTAAACCTCACTCTCTGGGTCTGTGAAATGGGAGCTTCTGGTCCCATGGTGGTCCTGTCTCTGCCCTGTAAAGCCGCCTCCTCCTCCAAATCCTCTCTGTGAGAAATGCCCTGGTCATATGCAGTAGCAATGGGAAAGAAGCAATGGCTTCTTTCCGACCACTCCCTTCTTTTTTTTTTCTTTCTTTTTCTTTTCTTGAGACAGGGCATCATGTAGCCCAGGCTGCCCTCAAACTCACCGGTATAGCCAAGAATGACTCTGAACTCCCAATTCTCCCACTTCTACCTCCTAAGTGTTAGGATTCCAGGTGTGGGCCTCCGTGCTCAGCTGTTCATCTCTGGTATCTATAGTCCCCCTCCAAACCCAGCCCTGACCCCCTCGGATTGAACCGATCAGTTCCCCCTTGAGGCCCGGCTATGTTTATTATCAGGGCAGGGGAGATGCCTGAGTTGTAGTTCACTATTGTCATTGTCCTAGGGTCGGTTTGTTTTCCTGTTGCTGTGACAGAGCACTGACCAGAGCAGGTCAAGAGAAAGGGTCCGTTCTGCTCGCAGCGCCACGGGCCAGTCCACCATGACAGGGAAATCAAGGCAGCGGGAGTTTGGAACAGCCAGTCAAATGCCACCCGCAACCAGGAAGCCGAGGAAGATGAACACATGCTCATCTCCCTTTCTCTGTTTTTACCCAGTCCGGGATCCCAGCCAGGGAGTGGTGCCACCCACGGTGGGCGTGTCTTCCCGCCTCAAAGAACAAAATCAAGATGACCCCCCTCCCCCCAGGTATGGTCTGGAGGCCTGTCTCCCCGGTAGCTCCAGACTCTTGTCAAGTTGACAGTTAACACTAAGCATCCTAATCATCCTAGTCACAGCCCCTTTACAGCCGGCACTGACTCCTGCTGCACAATGTAACTGATCTGCATTGCCCTATCGACAAACCTTCCCACCTTAGCTAATGGCCAGTCGCTGGCCGGAGTCGCAGGGGCAGGGGCAATTCCTAAGAGTTAACTTAGACACAGCAGTGGGACCTTTGACCCCTGATCTCTGCTCCTCCTGCAGCTCCTGAGTCACCCCACCCCCCCCCCACCCCCAGCTCTCAGCTCCCAGCTTCCTGCTATCTATGGTCCTAATCCCGCAAAGTCCTGCTGCCAAACTTGGATGGGAAGCAGCAGGTGTGGGAGACACAGGGCATCTGGGAAACCCGAGTGCCGCAGAGCCCTGCCTGCCCTTCTCCACAGGCCAGTTGAGCCCAGGCCCTCAGGGCGCCCCCTGCTGTTGATCCACGGGACTGTACCATCACCCCTCTGTTAGGTTCTGTGGGTTAAGAGCTCAGACTCCAGGAGGACAGACTCTACCTCCCCACCTCCTTTCATTTTATTTCTTCATTCATTCATTCATCTATTTGTTTGTTTGTTTATTATTTAGTGCAGGGCCTTGGATATGCTGAACAAGCTCACTACCTATGAGCTATGTCCCCAACCCTCTTTTTGCTTCTCATTTTAAGATAGGTTTTCCCCTAAACTGCCTGGATTGGCCTTGAAATTTCAGTTCTGTGCTTCAGTCTCCCAAGAAGCCAGGATGACAGGCCTTTACCACCAGAAATGCCTGCATCATTCGAGGAGGGAACTGCATGTGGGCTCTGTATCTTCCGCACCCTCACCCCTCAGTTTGTTCATTCGTTCATTCATTCATTCATTCATTCATTCGCCCTCACTTGAACACTCCCATTCTCCTCACATCTTAAGAGCTACTAGGATGCAAAAGTGACCTGGCCCTCAGATCAGTAAGCCAAATTGTGGCCTGAATTCCAAGGAGCAAGCATTCATCTGATGGCCGTTTCTTTGTGCCACCCCGCTTCCTCTGTGGGATTTAAACCAACACACCAGAAAAGGTCTAAGCAACAACGTCTTTCAACCAACAATGGGGAAAAAAGACAAAAGAAAAACAAACAAAAAACTAAAGCCAGAAAGAAAAGCATTTCTTGAGCACCTACTATGTTCCAAGAATCTCGACGCTGCCCTTTCTACATCCCCAAGATGGAGTGTGGCCACTCCCTTCACAGGCAAGCAAAGTGAGACTCAATGCCGATGAGTGACTAGCCCAGAGTCACATGAGTCCTGAGCGGAGAAGCTGAGAGAGTCAGACAACTGAATCTGGCCCCCAAGTCACATGGAATAATTGAACGGATTTCATGGTGAGTTTCCCAGCAGCCTGGGGAGAAAGGGAAATTAGATACCTCATGAGGAGGGTGGGGAAGGGGGGAGGGAGGGCGGGGTTGCACATTTCTTTGAAGGGAGGAAGCACTGCCCATCACTGAATGAAATTGTCTTTTCTCGGGTGAAAATTGATAAAAGAGTTCAGGGTGACCCTGGAAGCAGGAAACCCTTTGGCTTGTATATAGGGTGGTTGCTGGGTAAAAAGCCACACACTCCCAGAGAAGGTCTATCCTCAGCACTGTGTGTGTGTGTGTGTGTGTGTGTGTGTGTGTGTGTGTGTGTGTTTCTTTACCGGCTCCCACCCCAGCTCTGTCTTTTTTTCTACTTCCCCTCCTTCCTAGTACTCAGATGCCAGGGTCCTGGCTGGCCGGGGAAACACAACTGTCTCTAGGAAGTCTGTGCTGTGTCAGGAGCCTGCGCACAGACCCCTGCGGCCAGGGCTGGCTTCCTCCCACAGGGTCTGGGCGGGGCGGGCAGGAAGGTGCTGTGACCAGCACTGTCGGCCACCCACCAGAGCAGCAGCTGAGCTAGCAAGACAAACAGCTGGACCACCTTCCCCCAGGGCTTCCAAATGGACCTGTGTCATGCAGGTAAGCGAATGGGGCCCAGCCATGGGCCTCAGCATTTCCTCCTGCAGAACAGGGAAGCAGTGGTAGCCTTGCTGGGAGGGCCCTAGAGGGCACAGGAGTCAAACTGGTTTTAACCAGTCCCAAACATCAAACCTTGTTTGCAGAGGCAGGCACCAGGCTGGGCTACTGGACCCAGGGTCTCACAGGGATCCGAGTGGCCGCTGACCTCCTGGGTCAGCTACGGGATGGACTGTAATGTTACAAGTGGGGTTAAGAACAAGACAGGACATGGACGAGGGAGGAAGGTATCGAGAGGCCTCCAGGGGACACAGCTTGAGCGCAGAGAGGATCCTTGGGAGTTCTGAGCAAGAGTATTCAGGCAGAGGGAAGAGCCTCCACAAGGGCCCAGAGGCAGCTGGAAAGAATGACTTCTGATGGAGGTGAATACTGTTGGTGGTGACGTGCGTCTGGATGGTGCAAGGGCCCTATAGCACTTTTTCTGGTGGCCTTTGATGGGGGCTGGGGACATTGCTTGAAGGAGTAACATGTACAGTGAGGCCCTGATGCGGTAGGCCTCATGCACTCAGTGGCCAGGGTGGTGGGTCTGAGGGACAAAAAAAAAAAAAAAGGGAGGCTGCCAAGTTGATACAGGAGTGACAAGCTAGTGTGGTTCTCCAGGAGCAGAGAGCAGGACTGTGGAAGGAGCCATGTCCCTGTACCCTGAGCCTCAGAAAGTTGCCCCGGAGCTCTAGGCTCGGAGGGACAGTGGCATCCATCTGAATCCCCAGGTCTATGTAACTCTGAAGTGGTTCAGACTGATGTCTTTCTCTAAATGAAACCTAACCCTGAGCAGCCTGGGCCCCACCCACAGACACCGGGCATCCCCAGAGGCTATGCCTAGTGCTCGGGACCCCAGAAACCCAGAGACACATCAGGCTCTTTCAACAGCCATTCATTTATGGACCAGACACAGGAGGCTGTTGCTTCGGTCACCTTGCCCAAGGATCTCCTTAACCTAGCCTCTCTCTGTCTCTCTGGGGGCTTGTGGGGGAGGGGAAGGTGACTCCAGTCCCTCAGAGACTGAGTGACTAGGTTGAGGTTCAGGGCCACTGAGAAGGTAAAGGGTGACAGATGACAGGTAGGTCCCACCCCAGGTCACTCAGGGGCACAGGGAAAGACAGAGTCCTTTACTCATTGGGGTCCTGACACCATGGGGTTACAGGACAGTCCATACTTGATGCAGAGAAGGAAATTGAGGCTCTCAGAAGTTAAGGGTGAGATCTGGCTAGGCTCAGGTCATATGGCCAATAAACAACCCAGCAAGAAGAGCCTAAAAGAAGGGCCCCCCTTAGGCAGGGGCTGCAGAAGGCGAGATGCACTTCAGGCCAGCCTAGGACAGACGAATGGACAAGGGCCAATCTGTGGAAGGTTTGGGGTCTTCATGGACTGCTTTGTCTTTTGGTTCCATTTATTCGTTCATTTTACAAACAGCTTCAAAATGCAGGGACTGAACGGGAGCAAACATTCCAGGGTGTTGGGTGGAAGGAAAGAGGACTGTGACCCACACCTGACCACACTCGCCTCTGGCACACAAATGGGGAGAGGAGGAGAGGGGGCTGGGACTTCCTGGAGGAGGCAGCTGGGAAGGGTCCCACAGAAGTCCACGGTGGTGGGGGCTCCCTGCAGACTCGCTGTCTGTGAATGGCTGGCCTTTGGTCCTCCTGGCCTGCCTCTGAGAATGTGGAAGTCTGTCCTGCGATGCCAATGCTGGACTTCTTCCTTCAGCGGGCATCAGTCTCCTTGGGATGTTTACGAATGGAGATGGCAACAAAGACTCTCCCAAGCTGTCCCACCCACCCCAGCTCCTGCCATGGGCCTGGAAGGCAGGGCAGCAGGTCTGAAGCGGGTCACCCTCTGAAGGTGAGCCCTGAGCACAAGAAAGCCCTGCCCGATGAAGGCCAGCGGTGGACAGAAGGAGGGAGGGTGGGCTAGAACTAGAGGCCTCTCAAGGGGGGGGGGAGAGGAAGCTGCACTCGAGGCCCCCACTGGCTGCCCCTTCTCCCTAATGTCCCTCAGGAGAACCCTCCCTGTATGCCCAGCGGCACCCCTCCACCGAGAAAGGGGAAGTGGAGCCAGCTGTCCTGGAAGCAGGGCCACAGTCACTAAAAATAAGATGGAAAAGAGGAAGGGCCAGGGGGAAGTGGTGAGGAGCGGGGGCGGGGGCTCCAGGGCACTGGGCACTGGGCACTCACTGGCCTGAGACTGGAGCACAGAAAGTGGAGCGGGCAGGGGTGAAGGGTGACGGGAGGCTGGCAGCACAGAAGGTAGAGCGGGCAGGGGTGAAGGGTGACGGGAGGCTGGCAGCACAGAAGGTGGAGCGGGCAGGGGTGAAGGGTGGACGGGAGGCTGGGGAGGATGGGATGCTCATGCTATGGTGGTATGTCTATATGTTTCCGGTGTTCAAACTGCTTCAGAACAGCCTCTCCCAGGCCCCTGACCAGTGCCTGCCCCCCAAGCTTGGTGGGTCCCGCAGAGGTGGCCCCTGCCTGGCAGTGTCTGCATCACCCTCTGATCTTAGATCCTTAGATCTGGAACGGGCGTTGGTGGGACAGGCAGTTTGGCAAACAGTCAGAGGCTCCTTGTGGCCCCCACGACCTGTGGAGATTATGGCCTGCTGTCCTTTGAGTTCAGGGCTTGGGAAGAAGGGGACAGTGTCCTCTGAGGCTCCCTGAATACTTTGCCACCCCAGAGCCTGAGAACAGCTGAGAGGGGAGGTTTCAGGCCACACCTCACTGCCCCTGCACTGTCCACTCCCCTAGGAAGTGTTTTCTTGTATCTCTTTCCAGCCACTCCTGTGCCTCAGTTTCCCCAGATGTCCACTGACTTGTAGGTCAAAAGGAAGTCCTACTAATGGCACCTTCCTGCATCTTCATCCTTTTCACACTGTTGTGGTTGGCACAGGGTCGGAACACCCGGGCTTGTAGGGTTCACAAGGTTACAGGAGGGTGGTAGGCTCTGGGCCCCAGGTGGGTGGAGTGTGAATCCCAGCTCCACCACCATCCAGCTGTGCTGGCTGAGGAAGGTCAGTGAACCTCTCTGAACCCCAAGAGTATCACATATAGGAGGAAGTTCAAAGCAGTGGGGATTGAGAGACAGAAGATGTGCACACCGTGGGTCCTCAGCTAAGGAGGAGGCGTCAGGAGCACTCAGGACTGGCACACACAGGGAGGCGGGGTGGCACTGGAAAGCCCAGCTTCCACCTTGGTGGTTGGATGACGGTCGGTCAGGGCCATGAAAATGGAAGAGATGGCGGGCGGGGTCCAAGGGTTAGAGGGAGGTGGCGTCAAGGTGCTTGGGGTTGGGTGCACCCCTAGAGCTTAGGAAGAGGTTGAGTGGAGGGGAATTCCCAGAGTTGTTTGGGACCCAGGTGGGGCTTGCCAGCCAGCCAGTCTGGGTTTGATGAGAGACGCTGTCTCAAAGAAGGAAGATAGAAAGTGGTAGAATAACATGCATGGTGTCAGCCTCTGGTCTCTACATAGGTGAACATGCATGTTCATTCACTCTCCCAACACACACACACACACACACACACACACACACACACACACACACACACGCCTCACCTGGGCAAAACATTGTGTCCGTAACCATGTTGGAATCCCATACTGCCTCTTCCCAGCTGTGTGACTTGGGATATGTCACCTCCCCTTCCTGAGTCCCTGTGTCTTAAACTGAAAACAATCCCTATTAAAAAGAAATCACAAGGACTAAATGACTTGGTTTCCTTGGGTGTTTGGGGGCTTGGCCCTCAATGAGACTTGTGTCACACCCCTTTCTGGCCCACCTTGAACAAGACCTCTAGCCTTGCAGGGACAAAAAGCAAGTCCCATTGAGCCTTCAGGACAGCATTCCTGCTTAAGGAGTCTGCAGCCAGCTGCATGTGTAATGGGGAGGGGCAACAAGTGTCCTGGAGGGGCCATCCAAGCAGGGGACCTTCTCCGCTGCACCATAAGGATGCTCTGTTCTCCAGCAGGCCTTGGTGGTGACAAGTACGGGGACAAGCAGGTCCCACTGCACACAGCCTTTGCTGGGAAAGAAGCCCTTTGGTTTCCAAGGTCCCATGGTGTGTGAAAGCCCTCGGGTAAAGGAGTAGAGCTACCCATGTCTGTCTGAACCTCTGTAGACTCCAGCCAACATGAATAGCTGGGCCAGGATGGGGCTCAGTGGTCGAGAATCTGTCTGGCATGTTCAAAGCCTTTCGTTCTATCCTTAGCAATACAAAAATAAAAACAAAAATAAAGGACTGGCAGGTCTTTGCGGAAGCAAACGTTCAAGTCTATGGACCTTCCAGAGAAATCGTGGCTCAGTGCCAGTGTCTGCAGCTGGCTGGTTGGACATTTGATGAGTGGTAGTCAAGGGACCCAGGAAGGAGTTCAGCTTCTCGCCACACTATGTGGCCACTTCCTTCACTGTGGCAGAGCTAAGGTGGCCCAGTAGGAGGCTGGTGAGTCAGCTGACCAGGTCATTAGCGGTGTTGTGTTTTCATACTCGTCCTGCCTGCCTGCCTGCTGGTGACCCCTGTAACTCTGTGCCCACCCTCCTCCTTAAAGCCACCCATGTCTCCTCCCAACCTGTGTCCACCATCTTTCCACTGTCCTTTTTCTTGGCCGTGGCCTCAGCTAGTCACTACTGCCAGGAACTCAGGGGCACCCTCTCTTCCTGAACCACAGGAAGTGGTGAGCCAGGTACCCTGACCAAGATCTTCAGTGTGGTCTTTCTGGGAAGACCTGGAGTTCCTTAGTTGCCCATTATGTTGGCCATAGTTGGTTGTGTTTGCTTTTGCTCTTTTTTTTTTTTTTTTTTTTGAGACTGAGTCTCACCCTATAACCCAGGCTGGCCTCAAATTTGTAATCCTCCTGCCTCAACCTTCCAAATGTTATGATTACAAGGGTGAGCTGCCATGCCTGGCTCTGTGTGAGTGAGCATTGTCCTGGTGGAGGAGTCAGAGCTGCACTAGCTCCAGCACCATGGCTCTCACTTTGTTTCAGGGGCCTCCCCGGGAGGAGCCCTGTAACGCAGAACCAAGCAATCTTCCTCTCTCTCCAGATCCAGCTGAGCTCAGCAGTGGGGAGGCCAAGGAGCTGCAGCAGATCAAATGGCACCGGAAGCAACTACTGGAGGACATCCAGGTGTGTGGACACACATGATCGCATTAGACCACACATACTCACATGCAACAGACTCATACATGTTCATACTCAGACCCACATCTTCACACTCACAGACCCATACATGTGCTCTCTCTCTCTGTCTGTCTCTCTCTGTCTTTCTCTTTGTCTGTCTCTGTCTGTCTGTCTGTCTGTCTCTCTCTCTCTCTCTCTCTCTCTCTCTCTCTCTCACACACACACACACACACACACACACACACATTTATAAATCCGAACATGCTCATACTCACAGGCCCATACATACTCATACTAATCACCAAACTAAACACACTCACAAGCCACTAAACACTATCATCTTGCCTACTCTCCTGACCAAATGCTCACAGCCAGACAGCCAGACCTTGTCTTCTCTCCCCACTCAAAGGCCCAGGCACCAGTCCCCACTTCCACCCCCAAGACCCAGACATTAGCCCCCTTGCCCACCAGTCCCAGACCACTGACTCTTCTCGTTTCAACCTCAGGTCCCAGAGCCCCTCACCCTAGCTCCAGACCCTAGCCTTACTCCCACCTTTGGACAAGGCCACTCCCACCCTGGGCTCAGCTCTTGTGAGTTTACCAGTTTCTTCGATGATCACTCCCATGATTATCAGGGACCTTCAGATTCCCCAATCATGCCTTGCTCAGTCCAGCCTCTGGGCCTTTGCATACACTCCTGCCTCCACCTTGGGTCCCCCCTCCCAGTTCTCACATTCCTGCCAGACAAGGTTCTACCTCCTCCTCCAGGCCGCCTGCCACCTAGACACACATGCACACTTGATTCCACACAAAAGCACCCACTCTGCTAGTGTCTTACTGAGCATGTGTCAGGCTCTTTCCCTGCCACTGCTGTGGACACTTGCTGCAAAGTTACTTCCTTTGCTCCTTAGCCACTTACCCATAATCCCAATGTCCCCAAACTCTAACTCCATGAAAACAGAGCCTGGGCCTTGCTCACTGCCGGATCCCAGACCCATAGCTGTAGCATATAGGTACTCAGTCAGCACTAGTGAGTGTGACCCCATTATACCTGTGGAAGTCCAGCCAAGATCCCTGGGAACAGGAGCTGTATGACCTCGGAACAAGGGGTACTGTGCCCGTTCTGATTTCCAGGAACAGCCCAGGAATACCACATCTCAGCACCCCTCATCTTGGGAAGAGGGTGGGTACCTCTTGGGCCACTTGCCCTGTTCATCTACTGCCTGAAGGGGGTACCAGGACATCTGCCCTTCTAGCGGTCCAGCAAATGTGGTTGGTGGGCAAACTGGGGGCCTCCTCGGCACTGGGCAATCCCTGGAGTCAGGCTGAGGCGGGCTGGGGTGGAACTGAGAGCGGAGGAGGCCTGGAGTCAGCACAACAGACATGGTTGCTTCATCAGCCATGACCATTTCCTCTTCCCTTTGTTCCACGGAACTGTATAGCTTCTGAGAGGCCCGTGCTGCCCAGGCCCTGAGGTACCCATAGCACCTGGCACGTGACAGGCACTTACTGACAAGTGACAGAGAAGATGTGATGCCAGACAGGAAGTGTGATCTGTTCCCTGGGTGGCCATAGAGAGCCGCAGAGGGATTTTGAATGGGGGAGAGCAGTGCCATGCTTCTGTGGGAAGCTGCCAGCCAGGTCGAGTGAGGGCTTGTTGGTGGACACAGAGGTAGTGGCTGGCACTGTGGGAAGAGAGAACAAGCTGGAAACGGGGTCAGGTGTGGGAATAGGGACTCCCGACCCTGAGGCAAGGGCCAGGAGAAGGACAAGGGCACACAGGGGCATTGAGCTCCCGCTCTGAGGGTCAAAAGGCACGGGAAGGAAAGGGTCTGAGGGAAGTGCACAGGGAGCTGCCCGAACCACAGGCCGAGTGGGAGCTGTGGGGACATCCCGACCTCCAAGCTGACCCTTGAATGTGTATCCACAGAAGCTGAAGGATGAGATTGCAGACGTGTTTGCCCAAATCGACTGCTTTGAGAACACCGAGGAGAGGTGAGGGGCCCGGCCTCTGGGAAGATAATTTCTGGGTATATCTCGCTCCCCCTGGGCCATGGGTGGTGGGAGAACCCAAGGAGATACCACAGCCCCATCCAGACTGTCTGGACCACTCCCCACTGAGTCTCAAGAGACCCCCATTCTCTCCCTCTCCACCCCACCTCCCCACACAACCACCCTGGTCAGGGGCAGCTGGAACCAGATGAGCAAAGAAACTTGCCCTTCATGGGGGTGAAGAAACTATGGTAACTAGGGACCAGAAGCCTGGCCTGGAGTAGGCTCCACTGGCCCACTCATCCCACATCCATCATCCCTCACACAGGAAGTCTCCTGCTGACTCTTTGCCTAGGACAGGGCCTTCTCTCTGGGCCTCAGTTTCCCCATTAGTATAAGGAGAAGGTTAGGTTCTCACAAAACCTCCTGGACCACAACCTCTCACACACTGTAAAATCAACAAAACGACATTCCAGCTACAAACTGGAAAAAAAAAAATCTCAGTGTTTTAAGTGAGTTTGCCTTTGTGTTGGGTGGCATTCATAGCTCACCTGGGCCAAATGTAGCCACGTGTGGCCAGTAGGCTGTATGTGCTTGCTAGAACTCTAGGGCACTGAACTACAGAACTACACATGGTTTGCAGGCTGTCTGCTCCACCCCCAGGACCTCTGCCTCTCCAGCATCTCTTGTGCGTGCACACCCATGTATGCACATGACTATATGCTTACCCTGGGTGAGGGCAGCAGGTAGTTCTCACAGAGAAGGAAACTCAGGCCTGGGAGGGATGAAGGGACTCACCTCTAGTGGCCTGCTCAGGAGTAGCCTCTGGGGCCCATGTTCTCGCTGGCCCCATTATGTCCCAGGGTTCTGCATCCTCTCCAGTGAGCTCTGCTGGGCACCTGAGGGGCTCAGAGTTCAGTGCTCAGCTTGCAGCCCCGCCCCTCGGCCCCTCCCACCCCGTTCTTGCTTTCCCAGGTGGTCCAGACACAGGGGCTGGGGATACATGTGGAGTTCCAAAGGCATGTTGACTCTCCTGAGGAAGGCCCCCTGAGGGCTTGTGGGGGACAATGGCATCCGGAGTCACCATGTTGATATGCCCCTCTTCACAGCCGGATGGCGCAGAAAGAGAAGGAGATGTGTATCGGGCGGAAGAAATTCAACATGGACCCTGCCAAGGTACATATCCAGGGGAGGGGACATGGATCCCACCAAAGTGGGCAACTGGTGGCCAAAGGAGGGGGACATGGGCCTCATTAAGGTGCACAGCTGAGCCTAGGGAAGAGGCTGCCTTCTGGGTACCTTTGTAGCTGATCCCACAACCCACCCAAGAGAGGAGCAAGGTGAGATTCCCTCAGGGCCAATCCTTTGAACTCCAGCTGGGCCTGGCCTTTGTCCACTTCACAGCAGTGCAGCCCAAAGATGGGAAGCTGTGGGGTCTCCCCCATTCCCTTTCTTCCCTGGCCATATGCCCTCCTCTGGAACAGGGTTGGGGCAATGCAGCCCTTAGACAGACAATTCTGTCCCTAGCATGTCTTCCAAGCCCAGGCAGCAGAAGCCCATCCTGAAGCTTGCCCATGACCTCAGAGCCAGCCTGAAGCCCTTCAGTCTGCCAGGTGGCCATAGGCTCCCTCTCCAGCAGGGGCAGCCACAGGAGGAAGCCATACACTGCGCTAGGGCAAGGAGCCAGGAGGCCACGGGAATGTTGAGCCCTGGCTGAGACTGCCCTGGCCGCGTGTGTTCACTAGTCACAGCCACAGAGCCTGGACCACAGCTCCAGTTACCCGCCCTCATACAAACGTGCACATATGTTCCCAGCTCTGGCTGCAGGATGCCCTGCATCCTCAGCCTTCCATCTAGGAGCAGCAAGGATACAAGAACCCAGAATACCAGAGACTAGTCCATGACCTCCCCACACATCAGAGGGGTGACTCTGTGCGCCTGGGCAGCAAGGAGAGGGGGTCATGAGCCTATCAAATGAGCGAAGCTGGCTTCAGGGTGACGGGAGGCGTGGTTTGCCCTCCCATCTCCTGGAGAAGGGGAGTGAAGGTCATTGCCATGGAAGCCAGCCGGCTACCTCCCAGGTGGGGTCTGTACAGTCTCCTCGCCTTTTGATTTAGCTGGTTTGTGTGACTTTCACACAATGGGCCTAGATTGCTAGTGTGACGAAACGAAACTATTGGAAATAATAAGAGTTTGGAGGGAACCAAAGGAGAGGCTGAATCACCAAGTCTCAGTACTGTGACTCCCAGCAGCCATGGGAGGGTGCAGTCTACGCATGCCAGACTGGAGAGACCCCGGAAGACCCCACCATGAACATACTTCACTTAGCTTTTCACTAGCATACCTCCAGACATGGGGAGCTCACCACCTCCCAAAGGCAGCTCGAGGGCACTGTCCCAGAACAGGCTGTGCGGGGGTCCAAACACCAGCTCCCCTCCCTTCCTCCCCGACCAGGGGCCTATGCTATGGGGGCTGCACATGGGGCTCTGTGTCACCTCCAGGGCATCCAGTATCTCACTGAGCACAAGCTGCTGACCTCTGATGTCCAGGACATCGCCCAGTTCCTGTACAAGGGTGACGGCCTCAACAAGACGGCCATTGGCACCTACTTGGGGGAAAAGTAAGAGGACCCCAGACAGGGAGCGGGAAGCGGGGGTGTGGGGGTGGAGGTGTCACTCAGGGTGCTTGGAAAGCCATCATGCTTAGGATCTGAGCCCTGACTCCCAGGCTGGCATATTCACTCCATTCATTCATTCATTTATTCATTCATTCATTCCATATGTTGGACTGTGTGCCAAGTTCTCTTCCAAATGCTAACTGTATAAGACAAGATGATCGAACTCCTGTCTTCAGGGACCGGTGCTTTCTGCCTGGGGACAGGGACAGAAATGAGCTCTGTCCGGTACACAGAAGGCAGAGAGGAGACCAAAGAACGCAGGGCTCTGAGCTGGAGCTCTGGTTTCAGTTCGTGTGGAAGTGGGGGCAGTGCGCACTGGAAGGTTCCAGGCAGTGAGAACAGTCAATGCCAAGGCCCTAAGGCACACGCAGCTCAACTCATAGCAGGTTGAAGCGAATGGAAGATCATGAGGGAGGAAGGGGGTAGGGGGGGAGGCAGGGGGATCTGTGGAGGCTCTAGACAGGAGTCCGACTGGGGGAAGGGATGAGCCACACGGAGGAGACTCAGTGAGTCACCCGCCCTTCTCCCACACTTTCTGAGTGAGATGGCACACAAGGCCGGGGAGAAGGAAGAAACAGACAGCCCTGCTTCTCCTGCGGCTGATGAGGAAACTGGAGTGTGGGGATGTTCAGGGGCTTGAGTGGGGTCACCAGGCAGGAAGTGACCAAGGGAGAACTTGAACTTGACTCAGGGGCCCAAGAGGTCCAAATCCAGAGCTTACCGCTCAGGGCTGGTGTGTGTGTGTGTGTGTGTGTGCGCGCACGTGCGCGGGCGCAAGTTGCCAAGTATTCCCCCTTCTCCTGTCCCTCTCCAGGGACCCCTTCAACTTGCAGGTCCTACAGGCCTTTGTGGACTGCCATGAGTTTGCCAACCTTAACCTCGTTCAGGCCCTCAGGTGAGTGGTCAGGGCAGGAGACACGGTGGCGGTGGGAGTGGGAATCCAACCCAGGGCTGCATGCAGAGGAGGGAGCTTGAGCTGGGAGAGCATGGCCCTGCAGAGCTGAGGCAGGAGACTCCCCCTTAGAAGCCCGCAGCTGCCTCCCAGTGCTCCACCACCATTATTAAGGCCTGAGATATTTTGCAACCGCCTTCCTCTCCATCTGGGGACTCCAGTGCTCTGTGCTAGCACTTTCTAGACAAGCACGTGTGTGCTTTATCCCCGCATCCAGCTCCATGGAGAACATGGTTGCTATCGCTTATGATTGCCCGTCACTATCTGTGTTTTCACATTCATGGGCACAGCGTGGTGCCCAAGTCAGCAGCCCGTGCCCCCAAACCATAATGTCCTCTCCAAACCCTAGCTTTGCCATTCATTCCCCGTGTGACCCAGGACAAGGCACAAATAGGAAACCCAGGGGCTGGGGATTTAGCTCAGTGGTAGAGCGCTTGCCTAACAAGCGCAAGGCCCTGGGTTCAGTCCTCAGCTGGGGTGGGGGGGGAGCGTGTGGGGAGGGGGTAGGGGGAGAACCTCACAGCTGGGTGTGGCGCTTCACACCTGTAATCATGACACTTGGAAATCAGAGGCAGGAAGATTGCTGTGAGCTCCAGCCAGCTTGGAATACATAGTGGGTTCCAGGCTAACCTGGGTTACTCCCTCTTTAAAAAAGAAGAAAGAAAGGGAAGGAAGGAAGGAAGGAAGGAAGGAAGGAAGGAAGGAAGGAAGGTTGGTTCCCTGAGCCAAATCAGCACCATAGATGGTCACGCCCATGTGTCGTCTCTAAGTCTTAGAAAAACTTCATGTTGCTTAAGGAATCTTAAAGCTGCTGCTGGAAGTCTGCTCCCAAGAGAGGCATTTGAGCTGGGCTTTGAAGGATGAGTAGGAGTTTGCAAAGCAGAGGAGGAAGAGGTCACTGCCATCCATCCAGGGAGTATGGACTTCTTAGGGGAAGAGCCTAGGAATCACTCCTCTCCAGTCATTCATTCATTTGTTCTTTCACTCATTCAATAAGCTGTTGCTGAGCAGGTTTTAAGTGACCTGTGGAGACAAGAAAGCTTGGCTGACACCAAGTCACACTCTGTCCCATTCACAAGGACAGAGGCAGAGCACCCCATGTTGGGGCCTAGAGGAGGTCACGGGTTCCCGTTCACAGGGACAGAGGCAGGGCACTGCCCGGTGCCACTGAGAGCCCCACCCACTTCACTGACCATGGCCCTGCTCTCCCCCCCCCCCCAGGCAGTTCCTGTGGAGCTTCCGGCTGCCTGGTGAGGCCCAAAAGATTGACCGCATGATGGAAGCCTTCGCTGCTCGCTACTGCCTCTGTAACCCAGGTGTCTTCCGGTCCACAGGTGACAAGCTCCTCATATTCCCCAAACACTTCAACCAGTCAGGCTAAGGCTGAACCCCGCACTGAGCACCGACTCCATGCCTGTCTGGAGCACCATCCTGGGGAGAAGGGGCAGGCAAAGTCAGCACAGCGTGCAGGAGTGTGGAGTACAGGAAGTGTTCTGGGAGGAAACATGGTCTAGTGAGGTTTTCAAGGATACTAGGAGTTCTCTAGGAAGTTATAAGGGGAAATGCTTTAACGTCTCACTTAAAGACCCCAGTGCCTCCTTGGAAGGGCAGATACGAGGCAAACCATGGCAGTGGTCCACAGGCGCAGTCTCCCATACCTCCGTCTCCAAGAGTAACTAAATATTGGGATAGGGACAGGACGAGGGGGAGCCACCATGGCCCACCTGCCATGGCTCTTCTTTTGGCTCTGGAGTTACCACATAGCAATAGCCAAGTGTGTGAGGGGCTTCCCATGTGCCCGGCACTTTATATGCGCAGGGCCTTTGGACCTTCTTGTCGGGGCCACTAAAGCTCAACATCACTCCCTAAGCTCAGCAGCAGATTGTCCCTGGTGAGGCAAGAGCCAGAGTCTGACGGGAAGCCCCTTGTCTCAAGGCAGACTGCTCCCTCTCTGCTGTGCGGAGGGCAGCAGAGAGCTTTTGCCACACTTGGCCACGACCTAAGAACTGGCATGTGGTTGCCTGCGGGTTTCACACACCTAAACACTCAATGAGGGCAGGACATCACTTCCTCTTGGTCGCCTGCGACTTCCAGGGGTGGTGGCACACATCTATAATACCAGCATTGGGGAGGCTGAGGCAGGAGGATTGCTGCCAGTCAAGTCTAGCCTAGGTTTCAAGTGAGACCCTGTGTCCGGCAGTCCAGTCAGTCAGGCTAGGTTGAATGGAAGGCATTTTAATCAGCCAATCAGTTTGTCACTGTGTGACCTGGAGCACGTGACTCGACCTCCTTGTGCCTCGGTGTCTCATCTTTAAGATGGAGGTGTAGTCGCCGCACCCGTCACCCAGGATAGGCCTGGAGGTGCCGAGAGCTGAGCACAGGATGGGGCCACTCCTGTGGAAGAGAGAATCATCATCGCTTCCTACAACATCAGCTTTTGAGAGTCACGTGGGCAGGCTGAAGGTCAGGGGGTTGGAACTGCCCCCTCAGGTTCTGGATCCTCAGAAGACCCAGAATGGCAGCCACACCCCCAAGCCTGCACACCCCCAAGTCTGCACAATGCAGCAGATTGCTGGCAAGGAGACCCACCAGGCAGCTTAGAACAAGCCACTAACTAACGGGGCGGCTGACAATGAGCTCCCGTTCCCAGGAGGCAGAGAACAGAGTGGGCGGGCCTGGAAGGGCTGCAGCTGACGGCAGGCAGGATCTGAAAGGGAAGGAGGGCAGAGCCACAGGGGGCAGAGCCTCGGAAGCTGCAGCTGAAGTTTGCCTGAGTGGGAAGAGAGGCTGGGCCTGGAGTGTCTGCCACGCTCAGCCAGGGGCAGGGCAGACCTTCAGGGCCTTGCTAGGACTGAGACAGAGGTGGGGACCATGACCTGGGCCAGGACTGTGACCCGTGCCAGTTTCCACAGACACCTGCTATGTGCTGTCCTTCTCCGTCATTATGCTCAACACCGGCCTACACAACCCCAACGTCCGGGACAGACCGCCCTTTGAGCGCTTTGTGTCCATGAATCGCGGCATCAACAATGGCAGTGACTTGCCTGAGGAGCAGCTGAGGGTGAGAACATAGTATCTTACTGGTCCTCTGGGAGTCCCATCCTGGGCACAAGGGTCTACCAGGCTAGTCACTACGGTGAGGTGGTGAGGTGGGCCTCCTCAACATGGCCTCCTCTCTCAACAAGGATGACTTCAGGTGGACCCCAGGAAGTCCTTCAGATTTAGATTTTGGGGAACCCTGGCCAGCCATTATTTACACTTCAGGCTGGGAGTGTGGCTCAAAGGCATGCACAGGCCATAGGATCCATCCTGAGCCCCCCAGGAAAAGAGGACAGTGCCTCCTAAGCACAGAATGCCAGCTTCTCTGTAACTCAGGGGGAAAGGCTTGGCCGCGATCCTCAGAGGGAGAAAGCCAATCTCCCAAAAGTCCCCACTAGCTCTACAGCAAGGCTAGTCCCAAGTTTCTTGTCCCCTTATCCCAACACCCCATCCCCACTACACTGCACCAGTGTCCTGGGCACACTGTTCTGGACCCAGGGACCCAGGGATGACTCCATACAGGTCCTGCCTAGACCAGGTCCAAGGGCTCTACACATGAATTACACCCACACTCAACCCCCGAAGCCCACTGATGTCACCCATACTGACTGTAGGAGCTTTACTACAGAGAAGTGTGCTGCTGCCTTCTTTGGGGACAGGCAAAGGTGTCAACCAGAAACCTGGCTGGGGCAGGTGACTTCCATACTGGGATTAGACAGCTGCATAAGATTTGTCTTAGGTTTCTATTGCTGCAGCTGAACACCATGACCAAAAAGCAAGTTGGGGAGGAAAGGGCTTATCACCAAAGGGAAGCCAGGACAGGAACTCAAGCAGGGCAGGAACCTGGAGGCAGGAGCTGATGCAGAGGAGGAGAGCTGCTTACTGGTTATCTTGCCCTGGCTTGCTCAGCCCACCTTCCAATAGAACCCAGGACCACCAGCCCAGAGATGGCACCACCCACCTTGGGCTGGGCCCTCCCCCATTGACCAAGAATTGAGAAAACGTCTTACAGCTGCATCTCATAGAGGCCTTTCCTCAACTGAGGCTCCTTCCTCTCTGATGACTCTAGCTGTATCAAGTTGACACCCCAAACCAGTCAGTACAAGAGTCTTCCTGGAGAAGCAGGGCAAGGGCATTCTGGAAGGATAAAGCAGAATGTAGCTGGGAAAGGAGTCAGCATCCAGTGTGATGCCTGAGATGGGGTAGATGTGAGCAGGGTGTCTGAATGCTGAAGGCCAGCCTCATGGGTACACAGAAGCAGATGGCTGCAAACACCAGACACTTGGCCTGGTGAGAAACAGTCACACCATTCAACGATGATGAGAGACACCGTGGTACTCAGAGCACCGAAGTCCCCCCAGGGTCACAGTCGTCAGAGAGGTGTGTGAGGACCCAGCCCGCAGATCAGAGCCTGGCCCCTCAGAGTTGAGCACTGCACCCCCTTAGCCCACAGAACACAGGTCCTGCAGCAGCCACCTGGAGCTCTGGTCAGCCCCATCTCCCTTATGCACCTGCTGGGTGGCCTTGGGTGGTTCCCTGGGGTTCAGTCCACTGCTCCCTCCTGGAGTGGGGGTGATCAGCCTCATCACGGCTCCTGTGAGCGGTCATTTTTTTTAAATGTTAAGGGCAAGGCCTGCCCTGCTCACTACCCAGGCTTAAAGGCGGCCCATATTATCAGAAAGAATAATTAAGAATAGGCTGGGGATGTGGCACAGTTGGTAGAGTGCTTGCCAGGTATGCACAAGGCCCTGGGTTCAATTCCCAGCATAGACCAGGCATTGTAGCACACACCTATAATCCCAGTACTCAGGAGGTAGAGACAGGTGGATCAGGAGTTCAAAGGTAGCCTTGGCTACATAGCAAGTTTAAGGCTAGCTGCAGAAGATGCTGTCTCAAAACAAACAAGTAAAAAAAGAAGCCAAAAAAAAAAACCAAAAACAAACAAACAAACAAACAAAACCAAAGAACCAGCCCTCCAAGAAGACTGGAGCATTAGAGGTATGACACTTGGGGGCATCATACATTAGAGGCATCACACTTAGGGGCAGAACCACCATGCCTCCCACAGGTTCCCTGAATGTACAAGGCCTCCCGCTGACCCATGGTTCCTGCCTTCCACCCAGAGAGCCTTCCTCTGCACCGTCCTCTCCTCATGTGCCCAGGCTGGAACTTTCTTGCCAGTGGCCTACTCTGTCATCTCCATCCACCCCATCAGGGAGGCCTGGGAGGGGCAAGAGCCTTGGTTGGCAGCACAGAGCCAGGCAGAGCCTCAGCCAGCTGGCTGCCCGTCTTTCAGCCTGCAGCCGGACTCTGGGACCCCTCCAGCAGGAGTTAGCAGAGCTCCCAGGCAGTGGCTGGTGAACAGAGAGTCCTCCCGAACTATGTCACAGAGGGTCCAGGCCTGCTCATCCCAGAGCCTGGCCACAGAGAGCCATCCCAGGTTTTCACAGGCATCCACACGGTCCCAAGAATCCTCTCACCTTCTCCCTGGCTTCATTTGAATGTTTTTAAAAGCCAGAACCCAGTGTCATGTTGTCTCTTTGCAGAAGTAAGTTCTCCATGGACCATTTCCCTAGGAAGCCCCAAAATACTTTAAAGTATACCAAGAGGCAGAAGTAAATTTACACAGATATATGCCCCAAGAGAGGTCACCCCAGGGTCACACAGCCCTGGAAGGTGTTCTTGTAGGAAAGACTATGAGAGAGAGACTGTGGTTATAGGGATCAGGCAGGCTGGGCAGGACACAGTACTTAAGAGGTTCTAGGTGAAGAGTTAGGAACTGGGGACAGGGATGAATCTCAGCTTCTCCCCGGGCCATTCTGGGCTTCCCTGTCAGAGCAGACAGTGTCCTAGGCATGCTGTCATTATGTCCCCCAACACACACCCCGTTCCCAGGGTCCAGCTAAGATCACAGGGCGCCACTGGAGGTAGCTAACCTGAGGGTTCAGGTGTGTAATTGGAGTCCCAGATTGAGCTGTGTCTGTCTCCAGAGCTCTGCCCCCTGCAGAGACCAGAAGGTAAGATTTTTGAGGACAGAGGGCCTAAGCATGCTACCACCCCCGTCACAGATGAGGAACTGAATCCAGAAGGGGTCCACTGAGGTTTCCAGGAGCACAGAACTGGGCCAGGGACACACGGATCGTGATAGAAATAGAGTTTATTAAGGAAGAAAAAAAGCATTTCTGGGAATGGAGGTGGGCTGGAGAGCTGGGACAGGACTGAGTCAAGAGCTACAGGCCACCAAGTCCTCATCCTTTGGGGTCCCTCACACCTTCTCCAGCATTTGCAGATGGAGGGTCTTCTCCTACATGTCTGTCCATGTAGGCCAGAGGACAACTTTCAGGAGCTGGTTCTCTCTCTCCAAAGAAACAGACTCAGGTCTTCAGCTAGGCAGCAATCGCCTCTACCCACTGACCCATCTTTGCTGGTCCATCATATGTAAATTTTTTAAATTCTTTTTTTTAATTTTTATATGCATTGGTGTTGACCTGCATCTTTGTGAGGGAGTCGGATCCACTGGAACCTGAGATACAGACAGTTGTGAGCTGCCATGTGGGTGCTGGGAATTGAACCCAGGTTCTCTGGAAGGGCAGCCAGTTCTATTAACCACTGAGCCATCTCTCCAGCCCCATATGTAAATTTTGATGTCTCTTTCTTCATGCCCTTCTGTCCTGCCACACTGACTGAGAGAATCACAACTAATATCTCTAAGAAGAACTGGGATCCCTTTGCCTTCAGACTGTTGGCTTTGGGTGTGGCTAGATACAGGGGCTTGGTGGATGCATGCCACAGCAAGCCGGATTTGCACACTGGCTATCTCTTAGACCCTGGCTACTGCACAGTAGCTCTAGGCTGCTAGCTTCTCCCAGAAAAATTAAACCCCTGGAATTAAGTCCTATTGACTGGTTTGGGTCACCTGTTTCTACCTAAACTAGTCCCTGTAGCACATAGGATGCAAGGCTCTAAACAGCCAAAGGGGAGTCACTGTCCCCTCCTGGAACCTGGGAATGGAGGACGGTGCCCAACTCACTGAACAACCTAAACAGAAAAGAGAGGAGAAGGGATCCTGGGACAGGGCACCCCAGGGAAAGAAAGGCCATGCTGTACACCCAGGGCCCTGAGAGGTCTCTATGTAGTGGTTTGTTCAGTGACAGGGACTTCTGGGTGTTTTCAAGACACAGGAAGTGTGGGTGTGCTGCTGTTTCTGCGAGACGGAATATACACGATGATACTGTGACCGCAGAAACTTCCAGGTACTCCTGTGGGTTTAGCAGAGGCTGAGGCCCCGTCTGCCACCCTGAAACCTCCTCGGGCCTCGCTAATCCTTGTCTGAGCAGATGGCTCACCTACTGCTAGGGTCTTCCGGTCTCAGAGGCTTATTCCACCAGCTAGACCACCTGGGGATTCCCAAGGTAAAGACTGCCACCCCCATATCCGTGCACCCTTACCTCCACCCCAGCCAAAAAGAAGCTGATCCCCACTTTTCTCTCACCCCCACACTACAGTGAGGTTGAGAGGGATATTAAAGGCTTGCTCCAGCCACACCTCCACAGACTCAGGAAAACTAGCTTTAGGCCTGTACCCCATGGGGACCCCTGGACAAAGGACAGGAAGGCAGTAAAAAAGGGGAGTCAGGCATCCATTCATCTACCAACCCATCCATCTATATATTTACCCACCCATATATACGTGAAGGTGTGAAATCAGCCATTACAATACTGAGAAACACTACTGCAAAGCCAGATGCACTGATCGGTAATGGCTGCACACTGCCTTCTGGCTTTAATAAGCAGGAACATGTCAGAATGTTAGAAATCCAATCCCAGTGCTGGGGAGCCCAATGCCCCAAGAAGATTCAAAACACTCTGGTGGGTCTGCACCCACTCATCCCTGGCTTGCATACCTTCCTTCCCTTGACAGAGAGTGCATCGCCCTCCAGGGTCACTCCTTCTGTATTTAAGCAGCTTTACCAAAAAGTTATCCATGGAGGACTGAAGTCAGCTCTTGGGGGACCCTTTACATCCCAACCCCTGTAATCAGAGCCCATCCTGGATAGATGCTGTGGTCAGCACTCCACTGGGGACCTCTCCTTCTGCTGGGCCTCTGAGCCTGAAGCAGTCAATTCCCTCCTCCCCAAGGCCTCCTCTACCCTCGCCCCAGCATGTGTGATCTAGAAGGGTCTACTGTCCCCCAAAGTAGAAGAGTGGCATCATCCCATCATGAGCTCCACCTGAAGCAGTCCCTACTCCAGCTGCTGTGCCTGGGGAGGGTGGGGATATGTGTCTGTGTCCCCATGAGCAAACCTAAGGCTCCCACCCTGCTCACTCTGCCCTGAGGCAACACAGGGAAAGGCACACAAGGGTATGGGTGTAGCCAGTGCAAAAGAGAGCATCAGTCACCTGAGGGGACAGGGAAGCTTTCACAAGAATGGCCCAGGAGTAGGTTTACTAGGAGAGGGCTGGCCTGCTCAAGGCCACACAGGCCAGATGGTCCAGGCCCCAAACTCAGTGGACTAAATCCATCCTTTCCATCCTCTTGGACAGAACCTCTTTGACAGCATCAAAAGTGAACCCTTCTCCATCCCCGAGGATGATGGCGGTGACCTCACCCACACCTTCTTCAACCCTGACCGTGAAGGTTGGCTACTCAAGCTGGGTAAGACCTCTGTGTACGCACTCTGATAAGCTCACTTGCACATGTGTGGCTGACACACATGCATATACCTCAGGAGTGGACCTGCACAGCGCTTGGTCACCTAATCCCCAGCCCAGCATCTGCTTACCCTTTCTACCCTTCCTCTCACCTACCCTCCAAGCCATCCATCTACCCACCCATTGCCCTACCCATCCATTCATCTGCCTACTCATCCATCCACCTAGCCACTCATCTGTCCATCCACCCATCTCATCATCTATTCACCTACCTACTTATCCATCCATTTATTTATCCATCCACCCAGCCCTCCACTCACACCCTTCTACCTACCCATCCATCCATCTACCCACTCATTGCCCTACCCATCCATCTATCTACCTACTTATCTGTCTACCCACCCATTTTGTCATCTATCCACCTATCCACTTATACATCCACCCATTCATTTATCCATCCACCCAGCCCTCCACTCACACCCTTCCACCTACCCATCCATCCATCTACCCACTCATCTGTCCACCCACCCATTTCTTCATCTATCCACCTATCCACTTATACATCCATCCACTTATTTATCCACCCACCCAGCCCTCCACTCATTCATCCATCCACCCATCTATCTACCCACCTACCCATCTATCTATCTACACACTCCTTTATCCACCCATCCATCCTCCCAACTACCCATCATCCATTCATCCATCTACCCATCCACCAACCCATCCATCTATATATCCACCCATCCATATATTCACCCATGTATACATAAAGCACCCACCCTTCTATCCACCCATCCATATATTGACCCACCCATATATACATAAAATACCTACCCATCCATCTGTACATCCACCCACCCATATATCCATCCATCCACATATACATAAAAACACCTACCCTTCTCCCCATCCATCTGTCTTGGGGGTGCAGGTGGCAGGAGGAGGCTAGATATAAGGGAGCAGTAGGGGACAGAGGCTCTGTGACAGCTCTGTTTCTCTCCCAGAGGGACAGAGAGAAGAGTCTAGCAGGATCCCTCTGTTCAGGACTATTGAACATGAGGTGCTGGTCCTTGAACAGCCCAAGACTCGGCAGGGTTAGGGCATCTTCTCAAGGTCACACAGCCAGCAAGTGTCATACTTAGGGCAGCTGAGGGCTGGATGTCCCTGAAGCAGGAGGAGGGAGAGAGGGATTGTAGCTCAGACAAAGAGCCATGGTGAGTGCTCCCCATGGTTGACCCAGCCCTACCTCCCCCAGGAACACTCTCAGGAGCCTCCCTAGCAGAACCAGCCAGCCAGGGCCTGTGGTCTTCTGAGGCAGATGAAGAAAAAAATGCCTCATCTTGGAGGAAGGGCCCCAGCCGGGCAGCCTCCAAGCCACTTACTGTGTACTAGACTATGGCAGATGCACCCAAATCCCAGATGTCCACAAGGCCTTCTGTCTGTCACCACACCCCAGCCTCTCCTCCTACAGGCCTGTGGGCCTCCTGTACTGCCCCAGATGCCAGCTCTCAGCCCCCAGAGTATCTCCAAGTCACAAAACCAGACAGCAGAGGGGGGCAGCAGAGCCTCATGGCGGAGCTCACAACCCTACTCTTCAGCATCAGTTTCTGCAGGTGGACTGTGGTGACCGTGACCCAGAGAATACTAGCTAGAGATCAACATGGCTGAAAGCCTGGGCTCCAGGGCAGCAACATTGGAGTCTGAATGCACAGGGTCATGGACACATGGTCTAGCTTTTCCAAGCCTTGGCTTCCTCATCTATAAGAACGGGGTCGCCAGTGGCCCTCCTCCTCCTGGATGGATTCACTTCCTCATTTTTTTTCCATGCCCGATAAAGCTAGAGTGCTGTGTTAGCTGCGGATCCCAATGCTGCCGCAACATGCCTAACAATGCGCTTAAGGAAGGAAAGGCGTGTTTAGCTCTGAGGGAAGAGCTCCTCGTGGCAGGAGCTTGAGGTGGCCGGTCACATCGTGTCCACAGTCAGGAAGCAGAGAGCAGTGAATGCTGTTGTTTCTCAGCTCACTCTCTCCCTTTGCATTCTGGGACTCCAGCCCCTGGGACAGCGCTGCCCACATTTCAAGTGTGTCTTTCCGCCTCAGCTGACTCAGTCTGGAAAACTTCCTCACAGACATGCCCTGAGGCTCGTTTCCAGACAACTCTAGATTCCCTCACCTTGACAGTCAATTCTAACTTCCATAAACACATAAAGCAAGCCCAGGACTGAGTGGGCTCTGGTGGGGGTCAGGTGACAGTGGCCACTGTCCCCTCTACCTAATCTCTGGGAACCCAAATGTGAGGCAATGGGTTATTGGGAGCTGCTATGCTTAGAGTCTAGAAAGGATGGATCTGGGGGCCTGGGAAACAGGGATGCATGCAAGGCTCCACAGCTCACCTATGGGGCAACATGGTGGCCTAGGAGGAGGAAGGCTGACCTACCACGCTCTGCCGGCTTCTTTCAGGGGGCCGTGTGAAGACATGGAAGCGGCGCTGGTTCATCCTCACAGACAACTGTCTCTACTACTTTGAGTTCACCACTGTGAGTGTGTGTGGGGTGGGACTAGAACACACCACTGTGAGTGTGTCGGGGTGGGACTAGAACACACCACTGTGAGTGTGTCGGGGTGGGACTAGAATACACCACTGTGAGTGTGTCGGGGGGTGGGACTAGAACACAACCAGCCACGACGGACCGGCCCCTCCAGCCGCTGCCACCACCAGAGAGTGCCGGGCCCTTTCCAAGTGCTCAGCTCCCCTCTACTCCCATTTCACAGAGTTAAGGGGACAAAGAGGAGGAGGGGCTGGGCAAGAGGGAGCACTGACCTTAAGTTGTGTTTCCTGGGCTAGGGCTGTAGATCCATGTTAGAGTGTGGGCCTTACATGTGTGAGGCCCTGGTCAATTCCCAGCACTGGAAAAGAAAATCATTGTTCAAAGATGGATGGATCGCCTAAAGGCTAGGCATAGGGGTTCATACCCATAATCCCAGCACATAGAAGGCAGAGGCAAGAGGATCCTAACATGTTCAAAGCCAACCTGGGCTATACAACAAGATCCTTCCTCAGAAAATAAATAAATAGACAGATAGACAAACATGATAGATAGATAGATAGATAGATAGATAGATAGATAGATAGATAGACAGATGATAGATAGATAGACAGATGATAGATAGATAGATAGACAGATGATAGATAGATAGGTAGATAGATAGATAGATAGATAGACAGATATAGATAGATAGATAGATAGACAGATGATAGATAGATAGACAGATGATAGATAGATAGATAGATAGATAGATAGATAGATAGATAGACAGATGATAGATAGATAGACAGACAGACAGATGATAGATAGATAGACAGATAGACAGATGATGGATAGCTAGATAAACAGATAGGCTGGAGAGATGGCTCAGCAGTTAAGAGCACTGGCTTCTCTTCCAGAGGACCTAGGTTCAATTCTCAGCACCTACATGGCCACTCACAACTATCTGCAATTCCAGTCCTGGGGGGGAAATCTGACACCCTTTTCTGGCCGTTATGGGCACTGTACATGTGTGATGCATTTACACGCATTCAGGCCAAACACCCACACACATACAATAAAAATGAAAAAAATGTTTAATCGGTTTCCCAGATCCCAAACAAGGTCTAGTGCCATGTCTACCTATCACTGGGAGGTCTGGAGAGGTGATCTGGGAAGGCCCCAAGCTCACATTTCCTGTCCTTGACTTCACTTCATCAGGACAAGGAGCCTCGGGGGATCATTCCTCTGGAGAACCTCTCAGTGCAGAAGGTGGATGACCCCAAGAAGCCGGTGAGAGTCAAGCTGGGGGGTCCCAGCTGAGGGAAGGTGCCTGCATGGGACCCTCCATGAGACCAGGCCATTCTGTAGGGTCTCTCCTAGAGCTCTGGACCCAGGCTGGTCAGCGTCACTGAAAAGGGCAAGCCTCAGTTGTCTTGTGGAGCCTGATTCTAGCACAAACCGGGGGACTTCTAAGTCACAGTTTCTGTGACTCGGTTCCCCCACCTGTTACATGGGATTTTACAGAGCCTGGTACATAGCAGGTGCCTGGTGTCCTCTCCCCCTGAGCTGTGGGGGAAGGGTATTCTGTGGGAGGGCCTGCTCTTGCCTCTGTGTCCCCCCACACCTGAGGGTAGCCTAGCCTGTCCCTCAACCTTGCCCTCATCTGGCCCCTCCCACAGTTCTGCCTGGAGCTGTACAACCCCGGCTGCCGGGGCCAGAAGATAAAGGCCTGCAAGACGGACGGGGATGGTAAGGTGGTGGAGGGGAAACATGAGTCCTACCGTATCTCAGCCGCCAATGCCGAGGAGCGCGATCAGTGGATTGAGGCCATCAGGTGAGAGCGGCGGGGACACTGGACGTCTCCTGTCACCTTCCTGCTTCTTTGGGGTCTTCTTTCCTTGCCTGTAAAGACTCAAACTCCAGGTCTCCCTTCTATTGGTGGCCTTTGGTGGGCAGGTTCTTGAGCCAGGCGCCAGGTCAAACCTTAGGGAATACAGAAGGAAGAAACCAACTTTGCAGACTCAGTGGGAGGGCCCGGGAACAAGCAGAAGACCTGTCAGTGGGAGGGCATGTGTGGCCACTGGACAAGGACCATGTCCTAGAAACTTGAAGAATTAGAGAGGCCCAGAGGTGGCAGAGTCTTGTCCAGAGCCCCACAGCAGTGAGGGGCCCAGGTGGCTCTGCCATGAGCTCTCTTGCATCCCCTGCTTCTCTAAAGGGGCTGGAAAAGGCATCTGGAGGGGGGCGGTCTCTGCTGGGCTCCCACCTCCTAACCTGAGGTCTTGTCCTTGCTGGGCCTGCCTATGGGACGGGGCTCACAGAGTAGGATTTCCCTAGATCAGTCCCTGGCCTTTTCTGTGCAGCAGGGTGAGCTAACACCTCCCTGGCAGTCACATACCCCAAATCCCAAGTCCGGAAGTCCTACGTTCCAGCAAGCCCTGAAGTCCCATTTCCTCCCATACCCCCAGGGCCAGCATCACCCGTGTTCCCTTCTATGACCTGTTGTCCGCTCGGAAAAAGAAGATTGCCAACAAGCAGTGAGCTTCCGGAAGGCGGCTCTGGCAACCCCGTAGGACCTGGACACACACCTCTCACCCACTGCACCTGTTCCTGCTCACAAACCCACCCCTCCCCATCACTGGAACTGGCTACGGGGGATGTGGAACCTTGGAGGGCACAGAGCTCACAGGGAAACCCCTGATACCTGCACTGCTTGACACAAAGAACCTGTGGAGCTCCACCCTGGACCGCTGCAGCCGAGGGCGAGGACGGGAAGACGAGCCAGCCCAGAGTCCACTACCAGTGTGTCCCACCCTCTCCTTCCCCAGCAGGAGGACCATGGATTCCCTGGAAGCTTCTAGTTCAGAGGCACCCCGCCCCTCTGATTGGGCCAGGCCCTCCCTGCCAGCACCAGGTACAAGCATATGCCCAGCTCCCATCCTGAAGTTCGAACACGGCCCTCTACTGAATCGCAGCCCTTCTCTGGGTCTTACAAAATGTGGTGTTTGGACAGGAAACATCTTGGCCCGGCTGCCTTTGGTCAGCTTGGCTTCCGGGGGAGCTGGGAACACTAGGTGACTGAACCAGACAGACTGTGCTGGAAGGTTCTGAGGACATTGCTGGCACCATTCTCAAGGGCGCTGACATGAGAAGAGGAACAGGGGAGACCCTCGAGGCAGTGGCGGTATCTGCGGCTGGCAGATCGGAGCTACAGCTGAGAGGAATGAGAGAGGAGAAAAACGCTCCAGGCTGCCCCACCAGGAGGGCTGCCTGGAGGCCACAGTGAGCCAGCTGGTCGCATAGGAATCATGCTGGGACAGACTCTTGCCCGTGGCACCACTACTTGACGGCCGGCCAGCAAAGCTAGGGTGCCAAGGGGCTACAGAATGGCACCTTGTTCCTGATTCCTTCCGGAACAAAGCCAGTTTTCCTTTTTTTTGTTTTGTTTTGTTTTGTTTTTTGTTTTGGTTTGGTTTGGTTTTGGTTTTTCGAGACAGCGTTTCTCTGTGTAGCTTTGCGCCTTTCCTAGAATTCTCTCTGTAGCCCAGGCTGGCCTCGAACTCACAGAGACCCGCCTGCCTCTGCCTCCCGAGTGCTGGGATTAAAGGCGTGCGCCGCCACCGCCCGGCTCAAAGCCAGCTTTCCATACACAGCATACTCCTGTGTCCCCAGGGAGGCCTCACCTGGAGGCTTCTCCCCTAGAGAGCACTTGTCCCTTCTCTCCTGCCTGAGGAGCCCCCCAACGCCCAACTCCTCAGCAAGGCTGTAAGAAATGGGGCTCCCTGTGTCCTGGGCCAGCCTGGGCCCTAAGCAGAAGCAGCAGGTGGCCAGGCTGCCTCATCCTCCGCAGGAGCCCACATGTGCACACTTCCTTGAGGTCAGAAAGAGAAGTGTGCTGGGGGAGGTGAGACTCCTGTCTCTGGACAGACACACACCTGGGAGCTGGGGCACCGACAGACAGAGCTCTTGCTGGACAGTTGGGGACTTGAGCTGAGCCCACTCAGTTGCCCCCATTTAGGAGTTAAATGACCCTTAAATGTTCCCCAGGCATGTGTGTGTGCACAGAGGCTGTGGGACCTTTGCCCCCTCCTCCTCTTCTTCCCCAGCACCAAGGTGGTGTGGGGGGGGGGGCCGCGGGGGCATCAGTTTATTTCCTGTTCTGACACTTTGACACTTTGAAGCAAGAATAAAGCTCATGATCCAACTTGTGGCCAGAAAGCTGTCCTTCTGTGATTGTATCTACCATCCCTAACCCTTCCCTGACCTTCTCCTCCTCATCCAGGAAGAGTGAGCATTCAGTGGTCCCTAGAACCTTATCTTCAGGGCACTGGGGGAGGTACCATGCTGGACAGAAGCTCCCCAGGAGCTGGGCTTTCTCTGGGCTTCTTTGGGGGCAAGGGTAGGGGCTAGGCTGAGTTGATTCTGCTACACCCAGGGGAAGAATTTTCCAGAAGCCAGCTCTATCTACAGATAGAGCAGCTGACATGGAAGTTAGGTAGTGATCCCACTGCCTCTGGAGGGATGCAAGGCTGGCTCAGGGACCAGTGTGGAGCAGGATGGTGTAACCTTTGCTGAAGGCCCTCCTACTGATGTTTATAAAGTGTCCCTGTTGAACCAGGCCTTGTTCCAGGCCCTGCCACCTGGGCTTGTGGTCCAGTGCTCCTGAATCCTAAGGCCACTTCCTGCCTCTGTTACCCAGCCCCCTGCCTAAAATCCCACCTTTACGGCCTTCCTTGAAGATCCTTGTGGCTGAACCAGCTCAGCTTATCTATACTTTCCTTCTTTTGGACCATGTACTAAGTGTTTACTGTGTACCAAGATCTCTGCAACAGAGCCAGGGGGCCAAGGAGCCCTGTGACCACGGTCACAGCCTTGCCCTCAAAACAAGTTCAAGTCTGGAGGCCGGAGAGATGGCTCAGCAATTAAGAGCACTGGCTGCTCTTTCCAGAGGACCCAAGTCCAGTTCCCAGCACCCACATCAGGCAGCTCACACCGCCTGTAACTCAGGGGACCCAACCTCTTCTTCTGGCCTCTACAGGTGTATAAAAAACACACACGTATACAAGCATACACACATGTATACAAGCATGCACACACGTGCATGAATGTGCACACACATACATATAAATAATAAAAATAATTTTAAAAAATAGCATGCTGAGTGTAATGGTACACACCTTTAGTTCCCGCACTTGGGAGGCAGAGGCAGGTGGGTTTCTGTGAGTTCAAGGTCAGCCTGGTCTACACAGAAAGTTTCAGTCCAGCCAGAACTACATAGTAAGACTGTCAAAAAAACAAACAAACAAACAAAAAAAAAACCTTCCTTTCTAATGGGAGAGACAGGTGAGACCCAGCCCGGACTGGCATGTTCAGGGGACATGCAGAACTGAGCTGGGCTGATGAACAGTCCAGGAGGAAGGTGTCTAGGCTAGGCAGCCAGGCCTGTACTACAGAGGTCCATGCAGGTCTGACTGTACACTTGCTGAGCACCTGACACACTGGATCCATAATAATTGTTAGTTTGACTGAAGTTACCTGATTAGAAAACAACAACCAAAAAATCCCACAAAACTCGGGGCCTCAGCATCAATAGGTTCCAGGGTTTGGTGGCCTCTGAGACTGAGACCAAGAAGACAGATATTTTGAGGGACAGGAGAGGGTCCAGGACCACATCACTCCAGTACTTTGGGAGGTCCCTCTGACTCTGGTCCCAACCTCCCCCTCCCCCGGGTTGTGTGTGTGTGTGTGGGGGGGGGGGTGGTGGCTTTCACCCTTCTGCTTCTTTGTAGTCCTAAATCAGGCCAGCAGGGGGCGCTCACCACACACAGATGAGCACTTTCCTCCGCATGGATTACAGAGCCGGGACCCATGACCAGCACAGAACCTGGTGTGGGCATCATGGATGGGGGAGACACCTAGTTGTCTGGGGGCCGTAAGCAGCCCTGTAAGGGCCTCCTCCTCCTCCTCCTCCTCCTCCTCCTCCTCCTCCTCCTCCTCCTCCTCCTCCTCCTCCTCCTCCTCCCTAACAGGGACCACACGATCCTGCCTCTCCCACCTTCTATCTGGCTGTGTGCCTCAGAACAGGCTGCCGCCTCTTTGGATTAGATTTTCCTCCCTGAGAATGCTTTTAGTGGCACTAACCTTTAGTGGAGATGTCTACAGGCAAGGGGGTCTCAGGCATGGACCCGGTGCAGTTCCTGCCCTAGGCTGGAGCAGCGGGAACGGGGTGACAGCAGGTCTCCAATGCCACTTACTGTGTGCAGGGGCAGCCATGAGAGGCCTGGGTTCAAGGGCTGACTCTCTCCGTGTCTTAAATAATTTCTTCAGCATTCAGAGCCTCAGACTGCCCACCTGTAAAATGGGAATGACCAAGTATATATGAAATGCTTAGGCCGGCAAAGTGGTTTCATGGGTAAAAGCACTTGCCACTGAGCCTGAGGATCTGAGTGAGATCCCAGGGACCCACACTGTAGAAGGACAGAACCAACTCCTGAAAGTTGTCCTCTGACCACTGTATCTGTGCTGAGACACACATACGTGCATATGTGTGCAAGTACACACACACATGCACACATGCGCACACACAGACATATGCGCGCACACATACACAGAAAGCTGAAGACAATGGTGTGCAGTTCCTTAGGGTTCTATTACATGCTGTTTATTGCAGTATCCTCACAAGGCTCACTGCCTACATGCTGTCACAGGGAGACAAAGGGGCCCTGGCGGAGGGGAGACTCACCAAGGAAGGGAAGGAGGTCATCGGGAGGCTTCCTGAGGGAGGTGCCATGAAATCCAAGCCCAGGAAAGGCCTGGGGTCCTCCAGCCAACCTGGCCTGTGAGAGACAGGATGAGGTAAGGTGTTTGGGGAACTTCCCTGGGCCCCAACACAAGCCGCTGTGGGCTGAGAGGGCGCTGAGGTGGTGGTCAGGGTCAGGGCTGAGCTGTGGCGGATGTTGCTGATCCCTGCATCCATGCCAGGCAGCGCCTAGCTGGAGGAAGCTCTGAAGGGCTCCAGACCGCAGCTGTTGAATGCAGGCCAGCCCAGCACGAGGAGGCCGCGCCCGGCCCAGAATGCCTGGGGAGAGAGAGGAAATGGCCAGGGGACCACTGCCAGGAACCTGGGGGCTGGAAGTCTCTGCAGTGCCCAGATGTCAGGCGACAGGAGATGGGGGCAGGCAGCCTGGAGTTGGAGGCAGGTATGAGAGAACTGGAGAAGTTGATTTATTAGGGACGATGAAAGAGGCTAAATATGTTTGCCGCTCAGCGATGACTCAGGCATTCCCCAGGGGTTCGAGAGAAAGAGCATGAAAGAACCATAGGCAAGCCGCCTCCTACCAGAGCAGTGCCAAGTCCCTCCCCCCAGAGCAATACAAAACAGCCACTCTGGCCCACAAGGCCCATGCACCAGCTGACCTCACCCAGAATGGCTGAAGAAAAGACCCCTCAGAGAGACAGGTCCAGTCCTGGATTTTCCCCAAACTTCTATGTGATCTTAGATCAGTGACTGACCCTCTCTGTACCCACATTCACCAGAAAGCACTCATCAGCAACGGACCTGGTCCCACCCCCTCCTCTTATCCCATTGGCTTCTCCCAGAGGCTGAGGGATTTTTTACTTTACCAGAAAAGCTCCCAACAGCTCTCCAGGAGAGAAGCCAGACTCCACAGAACCTGGGAAAGAGAGGGCAGCTTTCAGTGCCAAGCTGCAGGCCTGGTGCTGGTCTCCAGGTTGAACTGTGTGCAGCTAGAGGTCACAGAGATGACTGGACAATGAGGGAGCAGGGGGGGCATCCCCGCCTGCAGGAGCACTCTGGGAGGGGTGGGAACCCCCCAAACAGCAGCTAGACACATGAGAGAAGTGGGGATCGGTTTGGTGGCCAGCGGGGACCTACCTTGGAACAACGGGATATGGAAAGCAACGGAGAGTCCCGTCTAGGCAAGCATGCACAGCCTTAGACCGTAGGGCAGTGTCCGGAGCCTCTCTGAGGATACTCCATAAGGATGGATTAAGGAAGACATGGGGGAGGGTGGAGAGGAGGGGACTGGCAGGTATGTAAGGAAGATGGTGGCTGGGTAGCAGCAGCCTGAATGTCAGTGGGCCTCCAGTCCCCCCAACAGCCTGGTACAGGGCCAGGCTCAGGATGAATGGGTCATAGTTTGTGGAGGGGGCTGCAGGACCCCCTATTGGGACCATCATCTAGGCTAGACAGGAAGCCCTCCCCTTCCTTTGCTATAACCCCCCTTTTGTTCTCCAACAAGTCCCCTCCTGATCCTGTCCTGTCGTCCTTCTTGGTCACCCTGCCCTGGCCCGATGGCATATTATAAGTAGTTGCATGCCTGGTCTCCAATCCTGGCTTCCCAATAGCCAAGGGTGTGGCACTGGGCCATGTCAGCTCATCTGCTGCCACTGGAAGCCGGGGATTCCCAGCTGTAATCCTGGGACTGAGTCTACAGCTGACCTGCTGGCTCAGGACAGCCCCAAGGAAGAAGTAGAATTTCTATGGGTCTCAGAAGTCCCTGGCCCCTCCCAAGCCCACTGGCTCCCCTCAACTTAAAGGCTGTGGTGGGGTAGCCTTAACAACCCTGTCACTAAGGACCCTAGAAAGGTCCCTTGATTTCCACTTTCTTAAGAGAATTGTTTTGTGGTTCGGGTTGCTTGAAATGGAGTCTAGGCTGGCCTACAACTCATGGGCAGTCCTCCTGCCTCGGCTTCTTGAATATTGAGATCACAGCTTTCTGAGACAGGGTCTCACTCTGTAACCCAGGCTAGCCTCAACTCATGGCGATCTTCCTCCTCAGCCTCTGAAATTCTGTGGTTCCCAGTATGCACCTCCTCACTCAGCCTCCCCTTCATTTCTAGAAGACTCAGTGTTCCTCCACTCTAGGCACAGACAGCCCAGTCCACCCAGCCTTGGCCAGCACTGATGCTGCGGCCCAAGATGCCGAGCATGTATCAGCCACCCCACCAGGGCCTCTGCTAGTGTGTCCCCTTCCTCCTCCTCCATCCTCCAATGCAGGGACAGTTAACCTGTGCCACAGACTGCCAGCCCAGCTTGTCCCGAAGACTCCATCCTTTCTCTTGCCCCAATAATATGGTCACAGCTCAGCTTCTGGTACAAGAGCATGGAGGTCTGGGACTTCCCTCAGGGAGGGTGAAAGCTCTGTGCACCTGGCTCCAAGGTGCTCCATCTCATCTCCTATTTAACCCCAGCCCCATCCAAAGATGTCTTAGCCAGTAACAACAGCCTCCCTCCCTCCCTCCCTTCCTTCCTTCTTTCCTCCCTCCCCCCCTCCCTCCCTCCCTCCCTCCCTCCCTCCCTTCTTTCCAGAGGAAACAAAAGCTCACAGTTGTTAAGGCACCAACACACAGGCCCCCTTGAGGAAGCCAAAGGAAGAAGATTCCTCCATCTTGTGAACATATCACTTCCTCCCAGCAGCCCCCAGGGAGACAGGACCACTCCCATCCAATAGATGAGTGTCGGGAACAGATTGCTTACCACAATGGTACCGGCAAAGTACGGGCTGGGCGGAAGCCGAGGGTCAGATCCACAACCTCCACAGCCTGCCCATCTTCCGAGGCTAAAATCTAACCATCCCATCTCCCTAAAGCAGTGGTTCTCAACCTTCCTAATGCAGTCCCTCATGTTGTGGTGACCCCCCCCCCAACCATACAATTATTTTCATTGCCACTTCATAACTATGATTTTGCCACTGTTACGAATCCTAATGTAAAACCTGTTTTCTGATGGTCTTACGTGACCCCTGTGAAAGGGCCATTCGACTCCCTATGATCCACTGCCATAGAGGGTATCCCCTGAGTAAAGGCCCAGAGAGGACCCATCTCTGCTGCAAAGAAATTATTTTTTAAATAAAACATCCACCATTCCCCCCAAAAAATCACAAGACATTCTCCATGTAGAAAATTGGACACTGTAATAGAGAAGAAAATAAAAGTCAGGAGATTTCCTTTACTATACCTGATATTGCCAGCAATTCCCAACCTGTCCAGCACGCCCACACATGTAATGAGTTAGGTCTCTGCTGTAGTACTGCGGATACAATTTGGTGGTCTGCATCTGCCTTAGTCCTGTGGATCCCATGTCCCACAGGACCAACCAGTCAGAGCAAGTGAGGGCATCCTGCAGTAACAAGTCCTAATCCCTTGCTGTTGTGGAGGAACATTTTATCCTTCAAGATAAAATGTTCCATCCTGGAGGGAAGCTCCTTAAGACACAGGCTATTCTAAAGAGAGATGAAAGGCTCCATCCTGCCAGGCAGCCCTCTTAAGTTCAGAAGTAAACCACTCAAAGGCTTCAGGAAGTCCCTGAAACTAACTGGATTCTCTAGCCCCCCCCCCCCCCGCCCTCTTTAGTATATATTAGCAGTAAGACCTGCCCTCCAAGCTGAGCCATCTAAAAAAGGCCGAGACCAGATGAGTGACCTGGAAGAGGCTTAGACCAACTGAGCTACCTGGAAAGGACACTCTCGAGCCCAACCAGCTGCCTACAGGCTGTGCAGTGTGCTCTGGGGTGCCAGCTTCTGTGAGCTGTCACCGGGCTGGCTTGGGCTTTGGTGATGAAGCTGTCTTTGAGTCATTTCTGTCCCTATAAGTAACTCTTCACCCACACTCCTGTAAGTAACCCCAATAAATGTATTGGCTCACCAACTAGACTAGACTTTGATGGTATTCATACTTTGTCGCTGGTTCCCAGTCTGGGATAAGTAGACCTTTGTCCACACCTTCCCAGGAATAGTGTCGGACAACACTTGTAATGAAGGGCGTGTCTTAGGCTACCATGGAGGGAGTTGAGTAAGGGTCTCTGTCACAGGAACTCAGGGACCCAGTCTGACAAGGTGCCATATTGGCAAGGACCACCAGAAGCACTGTCTGGGAAAGACAGTCAATTCCCCTCAGGTTTCACTGGCAACTCAAAGTCATACGGTCACCTAGCTTCAAGAGAAGTGAAGCACCATGCTTCTCTCTGCCCAGAGAGAGGATAGAGCAGAACAATTCTGCCTGCAGCATCAACAGCAGTTACACCTCGGGTGGCCATGTGTCCCCATTTGCTCAGGGCTGAGGTGGTTCTAGGATCAGGATGCCTCATGCTAACCCTGGGGGAAAAGCCTTGGGCGGAACCAAAACCCATTGTGCCGTGCCGTACATCCTTCACAAGCTGCCTTTTTACTGCAAAGCAGCCTACTACACAACCCTGCAGCTCTCACGGATGGAGGCTCAGGTGGCTTCCAGTTTTACACATTTCTAAACCCAGTGCCAGGCTGTGGAGATGGCTTGGCAGATCAAGGTGCCCACAGGAGAAAGGGAACTGAAGCAATCGGACGGGCATCGCTTACTCCCTCAAGCCAGAAGGAGCCGTCCCAACCACATCATCCCAAGGAGCACTTGAACAAATAGATGTGTGGTCCCCAGGGTGTCCGCTTAGTCTTGGTTGGAACTTACTAATGGGGTTTCCAGCGTGTGCCCAGACCATGTTGATGGTTCTGGGTCTGAGATCACACTGTTGAGCTCTCCCGGCCTAGCCATTCTGTGCCACCTGCTTGCCACCTGACAGCCAACGATGAGGTGACTCATCCCTTCTCAGTTTCTTCACCTGTGAGTTGGGGCCTGTACCCACATGGCAGGCTTTGAGGGGACGCCCAGGCTTGTGACGAGCTGTTGAAGACAGTGAGTGTTCTTCAGTGGTAGATTAAATAACTTCATGTTTTAAAATATTTGTTCATTTGAATGGAATTGCATTTATTAAAATTTCCATGGCTTTCAGAGCTGAGTGGGAATGAATTATCTCTGTGCCGTGGCTAAGCACATGTGTTTCCTCTTGCGTGTGTGAATCACCGACTCCTGCCTTTTGCCCGTTATCTGTGGAGCCCTAGCCCTTCCCCACCTGCTCCATCCAGAGAAGACAACCCACTCCCACAGCTTTCCTGCTTGCCGAGAAGATGTGCACAGCACAGGAAGCCAAATCCACTCACTCTGTTTCAGTGGTTTTTTTTTTCCCCCAGTCAAGGTCAAGCCTAGTGGATGACGGGTCCAAAACGTGACAAGCAGGAAGTGGGTTTGAAGGATGGATGCTGTGGATTCTGCATGCTGTGAAGGTGCTGCTCTGAGTGATTGATAAATAAAATGCTGATTGGCCAGTAGCCAGGCAAGAAGTATAGTGTAGGCAGGATAAGGAGAGAGGAGAATGCTGGGAAGTGGAAGGCTGAGTCAGGAGACGCTGCCAGCTGCCCCCGCCACCGCCATGAGGAGCAAGATGTGAAGGCGGAACTGGAAAAAGGTACCAAGCCGCGTGGCTAAACATAAATAAGAATTATGGATTAATTTAAGTGTAAGATCTAGCTAGCAAGAAGCCTGAGCCATTAGGCCAAACAGTTTTAATTAAGATAAGCATCTGTGTGTTTATTTGGGTCTGGGTGACTGCGAGCTGGGTGGGACCAGAAAAATTTCTGGCAACAGATGGGACTTCCCGCCTCATGATGCGAGAGGGAGGGAGTGTGCTCCTGGCTGACTCCAAACTCCGGTCAGGAACTGGGGTCTCTCTGTTCTACACCTACCGCCACTGTAGGCTCTTTCTTCTGTATGCTGCCATGTCCTGTTCCTCTCTCCCCACTGGCAGGTTCCTTCCAGAAAGGCTCCTGGGAGGTTCCATTGCCCACTGCCAGCTGGAAGTAGGGGCATGGGCTTTAAGAACCGTCCCCATAGCCCTGCACTCAGAAGACAGAGGCAGGTGGATCTCTGGGAGTTCTGGTCAACATAATGAGTTCCAGGCCAGCCAGAGCTACATGGTGAGACTCTGTCAAAACAAACAAAAAGAGAAAGGGCCTCATAACCCAGCATGGTGCCACATACCTGTAATCCCAGGAGCCAGGAGATGGAGGAGAGTCAGAAGTTCAAGGTCATCCTTAGCCACATATCAAGTTCCAGGCCAGCCTGGGCTAGAGGAAACCCTATCTCAGAAAAAACAAGAACAGCCCCAGTGTTAGACAAGGCAGTTGGACTTGACTCTCCAGGTCCCTGTTCTCCTGTATATACTATGTCCAAGGGACTGGAGAGATAGATGGCTCAGTGGTTAAGATCACTGGATGCTCTTCCAGAGGAGATAGGTTCAATTCCCAGCACTCATGTGACATCTCACAACCGGATTGTAATTCCAGTTCCGAGGAATGGGATCCAATACTCTCTCTGGCCTCTGTAGGCACCAGGCGGATAAACATACAGGAAAATCACCCATACACATCAAGTAAAATAAAATAAAATAAAATAAAATAAAATAAAATAAAAACAATACAATGTCCAAGTCAGCAGAAGGAGTTAAATAGATCCACACCTACCACAGAAGCTAAGTGGGGCTTGCTGTTCTGTCTAGTTCTGTTCCCAGGGTGATGGCCTTTTCCTCTATTTGAACTGATAATGGCCAAACCTTCCAGGCAAGCTCCCCCAGGAGGCCCTGCCACGCTGCCACCAAGGGAGTCCTGTGTTTAAAAGCATTTGAAACACCACCCAGAGGCTACAGAGATGGTAGTACATCATTCTTTAGTCATTAAGGAAGATAATTGAAAAGATGGGGGACTGAGGCACTTGGGAACCTGGCACCTTCCAAGGCATACCCCTGGTGAGACCTCACAATGACCCTAGGGTGGAGGCGTCTTGGAGATCTCAGGTCTCCCCACTGGGGAGTGGCTGGAAAAAGACCCTCTTCTAGGTGGTGGGCACAGGAATGGTTTTCCTCACGCTGTCTCCTAATTGAGCTGGGTGTCCTGTGAGTGGGCTCACTGTGCATGCATCCCAAGATGAGAGAAGGAGGTAGCCAGGACAGATGAGGCTATGGAAGGGGACTCAGCCTTGGACAGCACTTAGGACAAGTCTGCCCTGGAAGCCAAGGTGCAGACCACCACACAAGAAGACCCAGTCCTGCTTCCAATCGCTTTGGGATAACCATCAGTCAATCGTGCTTTTTATAGCTAGATAGTGGTGGTGCACACCTTTAACCCCAGCATTCAGGAGGCAGAGGCAGGTGGATCTCTGTGAGTCTGAGGCCAGCCTGGTCTATAGAGCGAGATCCAGGACAGCTAGGGGCTACACAGAGGAAACCCTGTCTTTAAAAAAACAAAAGCAATTTTTGCTTTTTTTTTTTTTCTTGTAAGATGACTTGTATGTTTGTTTGTTTTGAGACAGGATGTCACGCTATAGCTCAGGCTGGCCCTGAACTCACTGCATAGCCCAGCCTGAGCTCAAATTCAAAGCAATCTCCTATTGTCTCGGCCTCCCAAGTTATTTCTTTCATTTTTATTACATCTATTTGGAGGGGCCCCATAACCCAAGGCCATGCTTTGCTTTGTTTTTTGCTTTTCTTTCTCTTTTCCTTTTTATACCAGATCTCACTCTGAAGCCTGGGTAATTCTGTAATTCTCCTGCCTCAGCCTGTGCGTGTTGGGATTACAGGCATGCACGGTTATGTTCGCATGAACATTTGTAAAGGGAAAGAAAATGAGCATTTCCTGCCTTGTGAAATTTGTATGAGGATGGACTTTCTGTGTTCATGTTAGTATACAGAGTAATTGCTTTGCAGTGCAGAGGGCAGAGCTCAGGGCCTCTGTGGTGCTAGGCTGGCACTGCCCACTGAGCTTCACCCCCACTTCCCAGCTGTGTTTAAATGCATGCCTTTTGGTGGTGGTGTTTCCATGACAATAGCCAATCTGGGTAGTTTTGCCCACAAGGTATAACTCCAAAACCAAGAATGAGGACTGTCCAGTCCTTTCCAGAATCTGGCTGCCATCCCTTACTAATGGGACAAGGGGCACATTTCCAGCCTCAGTTTCTCATTTGAGCAAATGGGAATGCTGGTCAATGAGGGGTAAGTGTGAAGTCTGGGTAAGCTCCCAAGACTAAGCCCTACGCCCTTTCTGAACCTCCAATGAAAACACATGTGGTGTGTAATGGGTGCCAAGCACCCACTCTTGGGTGGCCTTCACTCCTGACCACTGCATAGGGGTGAATATCCTTGGGAGACAAAGCATCTGGTTCCCACTTGTTCTCTGGATCCCTGCTCCCCAACTGAGCCTCCATCGTGGCAAACCCAGTTTATGCCCCAAGTCTAGCTGGCCTCATCTCCAGCATCCAGAGCATGCATTTCCTGGACGGTGGGCTTGTGAGAGGCCTGACTGGCTGCCTTCTGTTCTCTGCTCTTCTTGTGTGTGTGTGTGTGTGTGTGTGTGTGTGTGTGTGTGTGTGTGTGTGTGTGTGTGTTGTGTTGTTGTTGTTGGTTGGTTGGTGTTATTTTGCTGTTATTGTTTTGGTGGGATGGGCAGAGTCCCATGTAACCCAGGCTGGCCTCAAACTCACTGTGTAGCCAAAGATGGCTTTGAACTTCTCAGCCTTCCTGCCTCCACCTGCCTAGAGTTGGAATTATAGGCATTTGCCACCACACCTTGCTTATATGGTGTTGAGAATTGAACCCATGGCTTCATGCGTGCTAGGCCAGGTACTCTACCAACTGAGCCATTTCTCCAGCCAGTTTCTCTTTCACCCCAGACTCTCAAGGTAGGTGGCCTGCACCCCTCTGGCTCCCCAATACCCTACCACTGGAGGCCATAGCCTCCGTCAGTACCTAACTGCCTTTCTCTGATCTCGCCACTACAGCCTGCTCTTCCTGCATCAGTGGAAGGGTCTTTGTCCTGGAATTCTCTTCCTTATTCATAGTCCAGTGTGGCCCCACATCCTCTGCAAGCCCTAAGTCCAGGACACCTCTATAGATCTGTCCCCAACCTCCGGGCTGCCCCTGGCGAGAGCTTGCTGTCCTTATGAATATGCATGAGTGTATCCTGTTGCCCTTATGAATATTCATGAGCATCCCCTTGTGCTCCAAGGAGCACTGGGACTTGGATTGGTATTTCTGAACCTTCAGTCCCAGCAAAAGTGTGGACCAGACTTACCTAAATATGTAATAGACGAAAGCCGGATGGGGTGGCGCGTACTCGTAATGCAGCAATCAGGAGCTGAACAAAAATGGTGACTTTGAGGCCAGCCTGGGCTACAGAGACAAGGCAAGCCCTCTACCAACTGAGCTATATCTCCAGTCACTTTCTTTTTCACCCCAGACTCTCAAGACAGGTGGCCTGCACCCTGTCTCAAAAAAAAAAAAAAAAAAAAAAAAAAAGAAACAAGCCATTAATACAGGTACGATTCCCACTTCCCCTCTTTTGCTCAATAACCTTCTAGAGCTCCTGGTTTCTGCTCTGCAGGCTTCCAGCTCTCAATGAAAGGGCCTGGGTCCCCTCTCTGCTTTTCTTCCGTGTTCACCCGTTTGTACTTGTGGGGGCTCTGGCCATCCTTGAAGGCTTCACGGGGCTTCAGGAACCCAGGAACATCAGAGAGTTCAGGGAGCTGGGACCCCAGTGTCATGATGTCTAGCTGGGAGAATCCTGCCAGCTGTCCCTCTTGGGGGTGGGCCTCACCCCCCAAAAGAAGACCCGAGGCCTCCCTAGCCACCAGATTTAACGAAGTCGAGGTCTGAAGTTCCAGGTCTGCGGTGCCCAGGGGTAAATGTGATTTGCTGTCTGGCCAGACCTGGCCTAACCTGTCCTGCTCAGACCCTAGACTGAGGCTCAGGCAGCCACTCCAGAGCACCCCCCCCCAGTCCCCTCCCAGTCCTCAGCCCAACCTCTCTACCTTGTTCCTTCACCCGAATAGCTCCTGCAGCTTGTGCGCAGCTAAGGCTGCTGTGGGTAGAATGTCAATGAGGGCCAGGCCTAAGGAGTCCATCTGGGGACCAGAGACCAGGCAGAGGTTTAGAATGAAGAGGATGAGGAGGTGGGGGAGGAGGAGGGGGGCAGGACAGAAGGCAGGGTTGGAGCGGGAACCACAGTCAATGAAGCAGGTTGGGACTGGGGCCAGGCTCTCTCTAAAACTGCCTCCAAGGGCAGGAAAGGAGACAGGGGAACAAGGGGGCTGTCCCAGAAAAGACAGGAGTGAGTTTTAGGGGTGGAGGGGACAGAGGGATGCAGTACCTGGGGACTCCAGCCTTCTTGCCCCCCCCCCCCCCCGTGGTTAGGGACGCTAGAGATTCTGTAGACCTAGGCAGAGAAACCCCGTGTCCAGACCTGCAGGGGAGCAGGGTAGAGGGCAGGGTCGTTAAGAAAGCAGGTGTGGCCAGAGCTGGCAAATTGGAAAGACCCCAGCCTGCCATGCTTGCTAGTGACCTCATCACAGCTTGAGGGCAGACCCCTGCCCAGAGTCCCGCTGGTCGCCCACCCTTCCTTTGCCTACCTGGTGCCCTGCCTGATCCCCTTCAGTCCCACCCCGCCATTTGCTCAGCTAAGCTTTACCCTGAGGACTCATCCATCGCTCCAGCCTGGCCTCCCTCAGCAGGGACTCTCTCCAACCCTCAGCGTCCCATCTTGAGGGACTCCCAACACTTATGTCCTGCTGGGCCAGTGGTGCAAGTTGTCCCTACTAACTGCTCTAAGTCCTCACAGTGCCACAGAGAAGCCTCTGGGCCTGGTGGCTAAGATCCCAGGCTTGGGATGTGCCTGGGCCAGGTTCGGTCCAGGGCCCTGGAACTCCAGCTGCACATAGTAGGTGCTTCACACATGCTAAGGCCCTCCTCCTGCTACATCGTCACATGTGCACATAGCAGGTGCCAATGACGGCTCTTGAGCTGAGGTGACTCCATTGGGGAGGCATAGGTGCCACCGCTGTTGGTGGCCTCCCAGGCAGCCCCAGCTTGGGAGAAAAACTCATTCTCCTTGAGTCTGCAGCTGGGGCAATCAATCGGTTGCCAAGGAAACCAGGCACGGAATCAGAGGCAGGCACTTCTTGGCTAAGCCAGCGCCACCTACCCACCCACTCAGGCCTGGCTGTGAAGGTCCCTCACTTAGAACTGTTAGGGAAGGTGCAGAGAGAGAAGGAGGCTCTGATAGGACTCGGAACATCAGTCTGCACCCCCAGTCTCTGAGGCCCCCAGTGACTAGGTGGTATCTTGCGGGAACTGACCCTCCCAAGTAGTCCCCTCTCCTCAGATTTTTACAAGGCTCGCCCCTTACATTATAGCAGCGGTTCTCAACCTGTGGGTTGCGGGAGTTGGCGAATGAGCTTTTTCTCAGGGGTTGCCTAAGACTATCTACATCAGGTATTACAATATGATTCATAACAGTAGCGATAATAAATTTTATGGTGTGTATGGGGGTCACCACAACATGAGGAACTGTGTTAAGGGGTTGCAGCATTAGGAAGGTTGAGAACCACTGCATTATAGCCTTACCCCTTGGTACTTAGAACAAGACCTGAGGGGAGGGGTCATGGGCCCATTGGGCAGAAGGGAAAGCTGAGGCACAGCCTGGGAGTCCCTGGCAATGTGGATCTAAGCCCCCTCTCCCGGAGCCCCATCTCCCAGGCTCTCCTCCCCAGCCTGAGATATGAAGGCAGGGGAGAAAGAGTGGACAGAGGAACTCTGCCTTCCTACCAGATGAGAACTTGAACTTAGCACTTCCTGTTCCCACTCATGACAGGTCTGCCAAGGGCTGTTAGCCAAGCCTGTGGGCCTGCTCCCTCTTGCCCACCCACGCAGCTGCAGACTCTGACTCCTGCAGAACTGGACAGAGAGCCCTGGCTCCATGTCAACCCAGACAGGCCCATCACTACGCTCCTTACTGGGAGAAGCCTGAGTTTCTCAGTTTGGAAAATGGGAGCGATTGTCTCTGCCTCACCAAGGGCAGAGAAAACTTAACACAGTATCTGATACTTCATGTATACTCTGCGGACATGAACATGAAGCCAATTCACCCACTCGGAACCCAAAACTGTCCCTGGGAGCTGACCCTCCCCAAGGCACCCACTTTGCTGAGGGGCAAGAAGATGAACACTACCAGCATGCACGACCAGCCAGGGACAAAGAGAACCGCAGGTGCCGTGGAGAGATGCCCCAACAGGACTCCAGGTATAGCTAGCAAAGGATCTGACACCATCCCAAGTCTGCCTGGTTGCTGCCAATGCCGAGCTGTGGCACAGGAGAGAAGTTGAGTGGGTGCCAGATGCTGAGGAAGGGAGAAGCTAGCTGGACACCCAGAGAGCTGCAGAGGTGCCCTGCCACCCAGGAGTGGACTGTCTCCCTGACCCCAGCTCTGTCTGCCGGCATCCAGAGTGTGTGGCCCCCAGAACCATCTGGCACTTTGGCCCAAGCCCTGCAGCAGGGTGCACGGACCCAGCCCCACCCTGGCTAACTCCCCCTTCCTCTCTCAGTGTGGATTTTCTACAATCCAGAACAGTCAGAGGCACGTTTATAGAGCACAGCTCAGCCTCGTGCATGGGGGTTGTCCCCTTCTTAGACATGAGGCTGGCAGAGACCTGTGGATGTCTCGAGGTCACGCGGCTGCTAAATGGCAGAAGCAGGGTTTGGACCCAGGTGTGAGGCTTCCAAGCCAATCTCAAAGGAAGATGGTGGGGGTCTCCCGCATGGGGCTTCTCTCTCCCTATTCCTCTCCACAGCTCCCATAGAGCAGGGTGGAGCAACAGGACCCCACTCTCCTCTCTCCTTTCCTTCAGAAAGCAAATGGATGCATCAATTAGACTTTAGTCTTTGGGGGGGGGTGTGGGGTGGGGGGCTGCTGACTGGCACTCCGGCAGGAAGCAGGTCTGTAATCAGCCTCAGGGCCAGGTGCCCTCCCCAGCCAGGGCACTTTTGCACATTCTAGAACCTCCCATGATTAAACACTAATTGCTGCCAAGCTCTCAAATTGAAGACTTTAATTTTCCCCCCCGAAACGAAAAGTACATTTCAATCAGTTCCTCTCCTGGACCATTCCTCCTCGGGAGCCAGGGTGGAACACAAGCCCCTGGGGAACTAAGGAGGAAGCAGCTCACCCCGCCCCCCCCCCCCACACACACAGTCGTCCCCTCCCCCGACCCCCTCTCCCCTGCCTACAGCAGGATCCTGGGCACTTGGAGCATGGGAGGAACACTTGAGAGACCTGGGAAGCTGTTTGAGGCAGCGCACCCCTGTGATCCCAGCATTCGGGAGGAGGATGCAGGAAGGGTGCCTTGAGTTCTAGACCAGCCTGGACTACATAGGCAGAATCATCACCCCTGGCCGCTGGGCAAGGGAACCAGCAGAACAGAGAGGCCTGGGCCCAGGGTCCTCATCTGTCAGAGGCCAAAGCTGGACCCTGACTCAGTAGCCGAGGTCCTTCGGTCTGCACGTCATAGGAGCAGTTTCTGGGCCTGCCGATTCCCTCAGGAGAGCGAGTGTTCTGACTAACATGGGGTGTGGGGTGGTGGTGGTTAGGAATGGGCAGAGTACTGACATGCAGCTAGGGTTTGAAAGCTGTTAGGTTGGGTGACAGGTGAGTGAATGTGGACCCAGAGAGGGCAAGTGTACGTCCCAAAGTCACACAGCAAATCACAGGGTCAGTGACAAGGACTAACAATCTCTTCCTTCTTTGGGATATTTTCAAAGATGTGGGTAAGCAGAATGACCGGGCACAATGACATGTGCCCAATCCCATCTGTTCCAGAGGATGAGGCAGGAGGATGCCTGGAGCCAGGAGTCTGGGAATCCCTCTGATTTGATGTGGTGTGGGAGTCAGGAAATCGAGAGGGAGCTGGGAATTCCTAGTGGTCTTTCAGACAGACTCCGGGGTCTTCAGCATCAACTGCAGTAGCTACTGACTGGGCCCCTGCTAAGGCCAGGAGCCGGGCTGGAGGACCATAGGTCAGGGTTACTTGCTCTCAGACGCTTCACCCCCGTCCTCGTCAGTTCTCCTGCTCCTGCCCAGCTCACAAAGGGGAAAAACAGCGCTGTGTGGGTCCAAGCCTGCAGCGACTCTGCCAGACCACACGCTAGGACCCAAGGTGGGTTAGCCCAGAGTCCAGCTAGGCCCCAGAGTGGGTGTGCCCAGGACCCAGCACTCAAAAGCTATGGCCTCAAGCTTCAGCGAAGCCAGACTAGGATCAGGGGGTCCTGGGACCTTCCCAGGGAAGGACAGAACCTTCACGGGACAAGGGAGGGGGTGATACCCCTCTCCACTTTCTTATCCTGACACTGCCTGTGCCCACTGTGCACCCATTTACCGGATGGCACTTGCCAGCTCCAGTGGCCTGCAGGGGAACTTGAGCAGGGATGGGGCAGGGCGGGTGGGAGGTGTAGTCAGCCTGGCACCCTACTCCCAGGAGGAGAGATGAGGGCCCACCCTGAACCACTGTCCACCCACCCACCCTCAGCCACCCCTCCTGCATTTCTCTTTCATCCCTTGCCTCTTTCTGGAAAATTATCCCGACTCTGCTAGCCCACACCATAGGTGTACTGTGGTGGCTGGACATCCTGCCACCAAGCTGTGTGACTCCAGACCAATGTCTTAACCTCTCTGGACTTTATTAGTGTTCTTAGCTAATAACTAGATGCTCGTGAGAAACCGCCATGGAAGCCCCCAGTGATAGAAGGCTGCTGTCTGAGTTAAGGGGGAGAACAGAAGGTCCTGTTTGCTTTTCTGTGCCTGTGTTTGTTCCTTTATGCAGACACCTTGGAGGGGAAGTTGTTGGCAAAGCAGGCTGCCTCCAGGGGAGTCTGGTCCCTGGGGGAGGGGAGGGGAGCTTCCGTATGTCACACACTTACCTTTTAAATATTGAAGGCGTAAATGCACCGGTAATTCCAGCGAATAAACAAATAAAGCACAAACGTTTACAAAATGAAACTTTAAAAATAACATCAGTGACAGGAGGGTGTGAGGACGGAGCCAAGGAAAGGCGTCCTGTGGAAAGGACGACAAAGACAGGGGGTGTGGCCCTCACCACACCGCCTCCTGCTCCCTGTGCCCCACCCTGGGGTGCAGCCCCTGCCACTTCCTTGAGGGCTGGCAGAATCCATGACAGAGAGCGTTAGCCCAGCTTCACGGGTCTGCAGGTACAGCCCCCAGAGGACCTCGGGACCCTGTCCATTACCCAGCAGGCCTCTGATGTACACACAGTATGTCCCAACATCACTGGAATGATCAAGGGACTCTCCAACACTCATTGGCTGCTCCCTCTCTCATCTCAGCCCCCCCCCCCTCCCTCCAGCTCTCCCTTCTTAATCTTGTCTGGAATTATCCTCAGAACCCAGTGCCCACCACCAGCCTGACTATCTCCCAGGGCTCTGGATAGGGAGTTTGAAGGTGGGCCTGGGGGCACTTCAGGGACCACAGAAATCCTGCCCTATGGCTAGGGCTAACTGGAACCCCAGCACCTCCAGCCCTCCGTGCAGGTCCTGTCTCTGATGATGATTGTGAGTGGCCTGTTGCAAGTTCTCCAGTGCTCACGGGCCTGGAATTTTAGTCCCAGGAACCATTCCTCTCAGGCTGGAGAGATGGTTAACACTGCTCTCCTAGAGGGCCCCAGTTCGATTCCCAGCACCCATGCCAGCGGGCTCACACTCACCTGTAACTCGAGCTCCAGGAGAGAGGAGATGACACTTCTAACCTCCACAGATGACCCCACTCACACATACACACGTATAAAAACAAATGTTTTTTTAAATCTCTCTCCAAGTTTCAAGTCACAGCTTAGGTTGACACTCAGGCCTATTGGCCCTGGTGGGCATCTTTGCACTGTGCACAATTCTGTCTACAAGATCCGGTGCCCACAACAGCTCTTAGAACCTGCCCGATGCTTTCTCTGCCTCTCTGTCTTGGAAGGTTCGTGAAAGTCCAACCTCCCCCAGTCTGCTCTCCTCTCCCAGCTGGGGCTGAGTGCCAAGCTTTTGGAAGAGGCTACGCAGTCTGCAACCCCAGTTCAACCCCCCAGTTGGGACCTAAAGGCCAGAGGGATCCTTGATGAGTGAACAGTCAAACCTCCTCAGGCTGAAGAGGGCCTTGCAGGGGCCAGGCCACACTTGGAGCAGTGGACAGCATCAGGCAGAGAACACCAGCCCTCTTGCTGTCCCTGGCAGGACTGGTCTGCCCAGCAGCTCAAGATGCCTGGGCTTCGGAAACAGTTTCTTCGGGCTCCCCGTCAATGGTTTCCTGAGGGGTTGGCGTGATGGGCAAGCAGGAGGCCCTCGAACAGGCTCTTGAGGGAAGCTGGGAGTCTCCCATGGGTTTGCCCTGGATGAAGCTTGGCCCTGGCCCAAGACACTGCTGCTGCTCCCTCCAATTGCGCCATGAGGTTCCATGGTCTTAGACTGTGCTGACACCACCCGCTCCTTCCCAGGACCTCGGCTACTCTCCTTCTGTCTCCCAACTCTCCTGCATTGTTAGGTCCCTCAGCTTTTTCCGGTGGTCTCCGTTTCCTAGGACGACCCCAAATGCTGCTCCAGTGGAGAAGGGTCTTCCTGAAGCATGGTGTGGTGGCACTGTCCACACCTCTCATCTGCGGCTTCCTAAGACAGCTCCCTTGAGGGCCCTCTGCAAGTGGTGACCTGTCCTTCAGGGAGCCCTGCGTGTGGCTGGCGCACTCAGTCCGCCGCTCTGCACACTGGACTGTGTGGAATCCCAGAAAGAGCAGCTGGGGGAGTTGGCCTGCCTGGCAGCTTGGCAAACCTGTCCAACACTGTTCCTGGATGCAGCTACCCTTGGCCTTCAGTCAGTCCTCACTGAAGGGACAGGTCTTCAGAGGTGTCACTGTGGCAGGCCCTGCTTGTGAGTGGACAGGACAGACAGACAGACAGACACACACACACACACACACACACACACACACACACACACACACTCCTGTGTCAGGGGAAGAAACCTTTCCCCTCCTTCCCTGGTCAGAGGCCTGACTTGTTAGGTCTCTCTCTCGGCTCACACTCCCAGCACAGTGAACGCTCTGTCATGTCCTGAATGATTTCAACCCCCTACACACACACACACACACACACACACACACACACACACACACACACACACACGCATGCACGCGCACACACATGCACACAGACACACATGCACAAACCATGCACACACACTCTGAGCCTCAGAGGCCCAGACATGGGAGTGGAGGTGGGGGGTGTCAGGCAGTGGAGGTCACCTGGAGGCCAGGGCCATATCAGACTCTTTTTTGCCTGAGGTGTCCCCTCGAGCCATGTTGCTGACTACCAGCCTGTCCCCTCCCTTAACCACACAGCCCAGGAGAAATGAAGTCAGCATAGCCTGGGGCAACCCGCTGGGCCTGATCTCAGGGTTGGCCTCAGGGAAAGAGACACTGGGACCAGCAAGGAGGCATGGCCACCCTCGTACCTGTCATACTCCACCTGGGGAGGAGGGTTGAGCAACTCTTCCAGTAGCTAGTCAGCCGGGGCTCAGAGCACGCCCCTCCTCACAGCTTCGTCTCTTTTCTCAGCAAGATGGAGCATGGCAGGCACACACGGGAGCAGAAGAAAAGGTACAGGAGAGACATGCAGCTTAAGCACCAGAGCCTCTCTGTGCCTCAGTTTACCCATCTGTTAAAAGAGGTCATTGGAACATTCACTGAGGGACAGAGTCTGTGATTCTACTTTTGGGGGTGGGTTTGCTGGAGGGGAGTGTTGTTTTGGGTGAGTACAGGGCTTGGTTGGTAGTCAAGGAGGTCTCCAGGAACATGGCAGATGGCTGCCCAATACAGGAGGCATTGAGGAGGAGCCAGGACCCAGTGTGACACCAGAGGAGTGTTGGGAGCCCTTGCCTCTCCTCTCACTCCCCCATACCTCCTCCCGAAGCCAGCCAGCAAAGCTCCCTCCCTCAGGATCCTGTCCCTGCTGAGGTCCTGGCCACCCCATAAAGGAATCATGGAACTGTCCTGGGAAGCACCCTGCCCAGTCCCTAGGTGCCTTCCATTAGAAGACGCCTCTGTCCCTCTCTGTCACAGCCACACAAGGATATCCACCCAGGAAAGCCAGACAGAGGTGACTTCTGAAAAGCCAGACATCCTGGTGAGACACTATTAACCTGGGGATCTCAAGCAGGAGAATAGCATGTGGGCAGGAAGGTGGCTGAGCCTCCCAGCCTGCAGAAGGCAGAGTCAGGGTGGCAGCAGGGTGAAGAGTGCTGGGGTCCCAGGGGTCCCAGGATCGCCACCTGTCTGGAAGGCATGAACACCCACAGGCTCTCAGCAGGTGCACAAGACCCTCAGGTTCAGAACCATGGGTGTGAACCCAACTGAGATATGGCAAGGGGTCACCGGCAAGGTCACTAGGCTGAAAGGGCTGGGGAGGGATGGGGAGGGGGGCTTGTCAGTGTGAAGGTAGTCTACAAGGAGAGGGAGAGACAGAGGCAGAGACACAAAGAGAAGGGGACATGACAGTCCAGAGGTTTGGTACTGACACCTAGTGTGGTACAGCCATGCAGCCTTGGTCAAGGCAGTTTCCCACACCTGAGCTATATTTCCAAAGCAGATGGTTCTGTCTCTGAGGTTTTTGCTGAGGATAACCCAGTCTGGAGAGGATCCTGGAGCTGTCTAGCTAGGAAAACCTCCACCCTCACCCCATCTCTTTGCTGAGCGCTACATGGTGCCCAGTACTGACTCAGAGGCCAGGGATGTTGATTTCTTGGTGACTTCCTCATCTGAAAAATGCATCAGTGCAGACAGATCCCCTGCCTCAGAATAAGGAAGAGACACAAAATGAGACCATTAGGGGAAATTCTGCCCACCCCGACCCCCAACCCCCAGGTCAGAGTTCCTGCCAGGCTCAGGCTCTCCCACTCATCTGTGAGATCACCTATCCAGAGAGTGGCACACTGGTCCTACTTCTAACCCTCTTCACATCCTTCACCCATGACAGGGTGGGGGCTTGGAACCCCAGAGGCTGGCTGGACCTACCCTGAAAGCCCCGTGCTGCGGAGACAGAGAGACAAGGAGGGAAATTGGATTTCTTCCCATTCATCCTCAGCTTACAAACCTTCCATGGCTCCTTGTTGTCCCAGGCATTTCAGGATCCCCTTCAGGATAGGTCCCTCTTCCTGAGACTGCAGCCAGACCTGTCACCCTGCATCCTCAGAGCATCCTGAAGGATGAGGAGAGAGGGGATTTCTGGGCAGACTATGAGGGTGACAGAGAGTGGGCCCCTCCCGATGCACCTGCTGGGTGTGGCGGTCCCTCCAGGCCCCACCCCCAGAGCCCCTGGGTTTTTTTCCACTTCGATCTACTTGGAGTCCGCCAAGGCCAGGGAGCCGCTGGACTTCAGTGTTGATTTGTCACAGGAGATTATTGGCAGCAGGGTCTGTCACCTGCACAATGAAAGGAAAATGAACCTCTCATCAGAGCAGCCCTCCAGGGTTCTGGGAGAGGGGGGTGAGGGAGAAGCGGGGAAACAGTACAGGGAGGAGAGAAGCGAGGAGACACAGCACCCCGCTACCCTGTGCCAGCATGGGATCCCCATGCAGGAGGGAAACCAAGGCACAGACTGTTTGAGAGTAACCAGAGGTCCAAAAGCGAAGAGGCAGTTTCTCTGGGGCCCTTCCATTTCCTCTGAGTGCTGGAACCTCGGGCTTCATCACCAAAGATGAAAGCACTGACAGGTAGCCCGAGGCTGTCTCCATTTCACTGACAAGTAGACTGAGGCCCCGGGGCAGCGGAGACTAAGCTTGTTCTCCTGCTCCTCGGGTATCCTCCCTTCCTGTCCGAGGATTCTCTGGGGATGGGGCAGATGGGGGTCCCCAGCCTCAAGGATCTGTCATCTTCCCTGCTGCCCTGTTCCAATGCTGGGCTCTGGGATCCCAGCTTTGACTAGCTGGCTTCTGGACAGCCTGCTCTCCGGAGCCTCAGTTTCCCCATATGGATGGGCATCCTGCCAGCCCACTTCTTGGTGTGTGATGAGGATGGCCTGCACAGAGAAGGGGCAGGCTACCTATTCCCTGCTCCAGGCCACCTCCAATATGCTGCTCTGCCTCTCTCAACTGCCCCCCCAGGCCCTGTTTCCAAAGCCGCGCCTCCTCTGCCCCCACCTCGGCCAATTTCCCCTGCCACCTCCTGCTGCCATCACTGCTGCCACCCCTGCGCCACCCCTGCACTGCCCACCCATCGAGCTGTCTTGCTCCCTCCCTAGTGCTCGATGCTCAGCTGAGCTGTATTCAACACCCACGGCTGGCAGCCAGAGCTGAGCCAGACAGGGAGCGGATGGGGCCTCCACAACTGCTCCCCCACCCCTGGCTCAAAAGCCACCAGCCACAGCCCACCTGCCTCCCCCTAGGGCCACCCACCCTCTCCAGCCCAGGTCCTCTACTCCCCCACTCCCAGCAGCCGCAGCCTCTAAGTCTTGCCCAACCTGCTCTGGCCTTTTCCTCTCCAACCTATTTCTTAGGCCGTCCAGTATCAGCATCGGCAGTGGCAGCAGGGCGTTGGCAGCATCAGGCTGTGTTGAGCAGTGAGGGAGGGGCCAGCAGAATGGACCTCCCACCTGGCAGGGCTGAGAGCCACATTCAACTCCTATAATACAGCAACACATCAGTGACAAGGCCAAACCCCGCAGAGCCCTGCCCCGAGACCCTGTGTGACACCCTCCCAGGACAGACACCTTTCTACACTGGGCTGGCAGCCCCACATCCATCATGCACACACACACACACACACACACACACACACAGATGCTGAAAGCAGACAGGGAGGAGAGGCTATGCACACTCACGGTACTGGGAAGTCCTTCCTGAGAGCTCACTTCCAACAGCCCTCAATCACCTCTGCACCCACTGTGGCCACAGGTCAGTCACTGTGACTCTGCAGAGGACTCCTGACCCCTCCCACCATCCAGAAAAGACCAGCACCAGCCTCGCCCCAGGCCTTCCGTCCCTCCCCCCTCTACCCACCCCTGGCGCCCTCCCCTCCCCTCCCCTTCACCTGCTCCCCAGGCCCTTCGTTCCCCCCCCCCCCCACTGCCTCCCCAGGCCCTCCCCTCCCCCCTTCCTCTTCTCATTTCTCTTTGGAATCACTTCACCAAAAGTTCATTTTGAAAGAAATCGATTTCCAAGCTCTCGGAGATGCAATTTGGTTTTTCATTTTGAAGATATGATGGTTAAGGAAAAGTTTGGAGACTTAATCACCGTGGAAGGCTTGGGAGAGAAAGGATCCTCTGTCCCCAGCCAGGGTGATCGTGGCAGACATCTTTTGCTATGACAGCAGAACACAAGTATGCCAGGCAATTGCCGCCATGTGGTACAAATGGTCACGCTGTATGCTCATATAGCTCCAAACATACACATACATATCACACATGTCTACCCATGCTCTCACACAACCATGTATAACTACATGCATATTCATAGATGCACACTCATGCTCTTACAGCCACACATGCACACGAGATGCACACATAGGCATACACACATGCATGCGTACCCATGTGTTCACACAATGACAAACATGTGTTATACATGCTTGCACATGTACATATGCATGTACACCCATGCACTCCCACAACCACAACACACATCTACACACATTCATACATACGTGTGTATATCACACATACCCACAGAAATGTACATGCATTTACACACACACACACACACACACACACAGCCCTTACTCAGCACAGTACCCTTTGGCAGCCCCTTTCCTCAATAGTCCAGAAAAGGGACTGTGAAAAAATTGCCCTCATCACTTAGTCAACTCCGCCTCCTGTCTCCACTCAATCTTGCTCTTGAGCCAACCCCCACTGTTTCTAGGCCGGTTATTCCAACAGTCCTTTGTAGATCTGACCATGCAAGGCTCAAGACCCAGCATTGTTACCTCACTTAAGAACATTCATAGGCCAGGTGTGGTGGCGCACGCCTTTAATCCCAGCACTCGGGAGGCAGAGGATGGCAGATCTCTGTGAATTCGAGGCCAGCCTGATCTACAGAATTCCAGGACAGCCAAGGCTGCACAGAGAAACCCTGTCTCAAAAAAACCAAAAACAAAACAAATATTCATTGGCTCCCTATGGCTGGCTAGCTGACACTCACATGCAAACCATGACTGCAGTAACCCATGCACACACGTCATACACACACCCCCACCTCCACCCATCACTCTCCCCTCCTCTTTAGCATCGGGAGGATGGCAGGTGTTCGTGGGAAGGTAGATATTCCCTTGGGAAGCTCCTATCAGACACTCTAAGACAGGAGCCCACAATTCCTGAATCATGGATCCACAAGAGGCCCTAAACCCCATTCAGTCCCAACCTCTAGGCAGTTCTTGCACACCCCCAGGGCTGGAGAGCTCACCTCCACCCACCTACCTACCTACCTGGTCTCCTGTGAAGTGGGGGTCCCACTCTGTGCTGAGTGCAGCACCGGCCCCAGGACTTCTGCACTGGGGTCATGACCTGGGACCCCTCTGCCAGCCACTCTTAGACTCACATCCTGTCAGGGTGGGTGCTGTCCCCATCCAAGGCTTCTTGGCCAAGCCCCTAGCATCGTGTCAGGGTCGATAAGTGGCAGGCCTTCATGCATGAGACACGTAGCCTCAGACGAAGGATGGGGGCAGGAGAGCAAGAGGTACGGGCACCATAGCCCTTCCACAAATGTCCTTCTGAATGCGGGGCATCTCGGGGAGATGGGCATGGTAACAGGAGTCGGGGACAGAGCTGTGTGTCAAAGGTGGAGAAGTTGATGCAGAGCTCGCTGGGACTGAAGAGAAGAGGAGGAGGAAGAGATGATGTAGGACATCAGCCCTAAATTTCTCCAAGGTGGTCAACCTAAGATCTGTTCAGTAAGTGAGGCCCAGACCCGCACGACTCTGCCACAGCAACCATGCTCTCCTAGGCGCGGGATGAAGGCCGCTGTGTCTACGGTCCTGGTCACCAGCCTTCCTCCTGACTCCAGGGCAACCTGTGAGCAGAAGGGCCCAGGAGTAGACGTCCTCGCAGATATCAGACAGGACATTTTACTTGGAGGGGTGGCATCAGAAGGTTTTGTGGGGGAGGTGGGGTGTGAAACGGAGCCCAGAGGGGCAAGGGGGGCCAGCCAAGTCATCGATATGGCTCCTAGAGACTTGGGTCACTCTCAGCTGCCTCTTTTCTTTTTCTGGGCATGTGACCTGAGCCGGAAGAGCCACATCACAGCACCTCGGGGCCATCCAGCTGTTCTGGCCCTGCAGCTTCCACACACAAGGAAGAGCCTTGACTCTAGTATCAGGGAGGCTGGGCACAGACCCCAGCCCGGCTCTTTGCTCTTTAACTAGAGTCCAGTAAAGAGCTGTGTACTGTGAGGCTCGGGACAGACCGGCAGTGGTGGACTTGCCCAACTCGCCTCCCCAGGGGGGGCAGGTGGGAGAAAGACGCGGGAACATGTGGTATTACCCCAGGGACCAGTCAGGTCCTCGGCCCAGATTCCTCACTCCTGCCCCAATTTGGGGCTACTGCATTGGCAGGGCCACATCCGGCCTACTTCTCCAGGAGGCCTGGCGATTCCTGGCAGGTCCCGGGCCTTGCCCACCACCACCACATTTAGCCTCCACTCCACACTGAACTCATATAACAGCCATCAGCTTGGCACAGAATGAGTTCAGCACAAGGACCCTGCTCCCTCCCCAGGCAATGCAATCCCTTTGATATCTAGGATGGAATACCTCCGAGGGCACAGAAGCCAACCATACTGTTTCTCAGATTCCATTCTCACCCCCAAACTGCAGCCCACTCCCTCCATCCCAGAACATTCCAGCTCATTGCCTTCAGGTCGAGCAGTGGCCAGGGAGGTGGAGTCTCAGCTATTGGTCGGGGGTTTTTTGTTTGTTTTTCTCGAGACAGGGTTTCTCCGTGTTGTTTTGGTGCCTGTCCTGGATCTCAATCTGTAGACCAGGCTGGCCTCGAACTCAGAGATCCGCCTGCCTCTGTCTCTTAAGTGCTGGGATTAAAGGCGTGTGCCACCACTGCCTGGCTATTTGTCTGTTTTGAAACAGTCTCCCTAGATAGGCCAGGCTGGCTTTGAACTTCCTTCCCATGGTCCTCTTCCCTCTGTCTCCTAAAGGCTGGGTTTACAGGTACATACCACCAAGCCCAGTGAAACACAGCTCTTGAGATTTTTGTTTGTCTCAATGCTGGGGATGGAGCCCTAGGCTGTGTGCATGTTGGGTGAGTGCTCTGTCGCCCAAGCCACACTCCCAATCCCAGTCCAGATCCTGAGATTTTTTGTTTCCCCCATCTCTTGTTTTTCTTAAGAGAGGAATGTGAGGGGGCCAGGAACAAGGTCTCACATTGTATTTTAGGAACTTAGGCTGGCCTTGAACTCCCAGCAATCCTCCTGCCTCAACCCTCCAGAGGGCTGGGATCACACTTATCAGGCATCACACAAGCATGCTACAACATTCATTCAAAACTCGAATCAGAGCATACAGCTCCTAGCAGTGGTGCACACCTTTAATCTCAGCACTTAGGAGGCTGAGGCAGGAGGATCATGAGTATAAAGCCAACCTGAACTACATAGCAAGACCCTGCCGGGGGGCAGGGTACTCAAAGAGCAAGAAAGCTGCCCCAGAGGTATGTATGCATTTCCTGAAGACAGCAGGTTTGGTGGGTGCATCTCTGGAGCTCTGGGAGACACCAGAGAGTCCTTGAGCTCAAGGACAGTGCCCACCACAGGCTCAGAGGCAGCATCTGGGGGGTCAGGGGACAAGCATGGAGGCTGCCTGGGCTGTGAACTGAGGATGCTGCTCTTAGGAGAGTGAAGGCACACCCAAACCCTAGCAGATAGAAACTGGGGCCTTGGGAGCAGGGGCAGAAGGGTGCCCAAAGTGACGTCCACATCTCTATGTGGGCAAAAGCAGGAGTAAGTCTATGGAACTCGGTTCCTCGGCATTAGTTACATCTCTACCACCTGGGTTCCCAGTCTGGATGAGGTCCCTCTTGTCAGAAAGCACACTTTACCATGAGGGGACAGTGTCCAGTGGCTGCAAGGGACACAGTTGGCCTCGGTGAGTTCTGAGCCCTGGAGACTGAGAAGCACACCTCCATGGCGAATCTTGAGCAGACCCAGCCCCCCACACCCACACACACACTTCTTCCTCCCTTCCTTTCCACCTCGGCTCCCTCCCTGGGCTATCTGCCAACCCCTTCCCACCTCCTGGGCCCTGGGCCCCAGTAGGGCTGAGAGTGTGTGTTAACACAGCCCCCAATCCTATCATTAGTGCTAATGACTCCAGTCAGCACCACGGGTGGGTGGGTAGGTAGGGGGTGACACATGGCCCACCCCAGCCATACAGACAGTATCAGAAATAGCAGATACTGGCTTGGGGGAAGGTTCAGTCACTACACTGCTTGCTATGAACGTGAGCATCTGAATTATAAGGAGCCACCTAGTGCCTGTTATCCTGGAGTGGGGACACAGAGCCAGGAGGATCCCCCGAGGCTTATGAGCCAGCCAGTCTAGTCAAGTAGTGGGCTCCAGACTAAGAGACCAGGGCTCAAAAAAAAAAAAAAAAAAAAAAAAAGTGAGTGTAGGCTGGAGAGATGGCTCAGTGTCAAGAACCTACTTCTTTTGAAGAGAACTCAAGTTTGGCTCCCAGAGCCTACGGTGGGTGCCTCACAGCTATCTGTAACTCCAGTTCCAGTGTGTCTGACACCCTCTTCAGGCTCCTTTGGGTACCTTCACTTGTGTGTACATACCCCTACACACACACACACACACACACCACAGATCGTTAAAAATAAAAACTTTCTTTAAAAGTTTAACGTGAAGAGCCAGCAAGAAGGCTCAGCAGAAAGACTCTTGCCACCAGGCCTGATGACCTGAGTTTGAGCCTTGGGACCCAACTGATAAAGGGGGAGAACTGATTCCCACAAGTTCTCCTCTGACCTCTACATTTATGCAACAAAGAAACAAAAAGATTTATTTTACATTTTCAAAAAAATGTTTATTTATTATTATTATTATTGGTTTTTCAAGACAGGGTTTCTCTGTGTAGTTTTGGTGCCTGTCCTGGATCTCACTCTGTAGACCAGCCTGGCCTCGAACTCATAAAGATCCACCTGCCTCTGCCTCCCAATTGCTGGGATTAAAGGCGTGCATGCACCACCCGGCTTTGTTTATTATTTTTTAAACGTGTATGATGTTTTGCCTGCACGTATGTTTGTGTGCCACATGAACCTAGTACCTGAGAAGTCCAGAAGAGGGTGTCAGATCTCCTAGAACTGGAGTTACAAAGGGCTGTGATCTGCCATGTGGGTGCTAAGAATCAAACCTGGATCCTCTGGAAGAGCACCAACTGCTCTAACCACTGAGCCAACTTCCCAGCCTCACTTTACTTACATGTGTGGTCATGCGCACATACATGCAGGTGCCCTCAGAGGCCACAAGAGAACATCGGGTACCCTAGAGTTATTATAGGTAGTTGTGAGCTGCCAGCCATGGTGTTGGGAACTAAACTCAGGTCCTCTGCAAGAGTAGTATGTGCTCTTAATCCACTAAGCCACCTCTCTATTATTTAAAAAAATAATAATAAAGCAGTGAAACATTCAGGAAAACATCTGATTTCAACCTCTGGCCTCCATAAGCACACACCTGTGCACACACCCACACATTAGTATGAATGCCAGTTGCCCCTGCTCTGTGCCCCTGTGGGTAAACAAGGTGGCATCCAGTACTGTCTATGACCAGAAAGCTCTTTAGACATGTGCCTTTTGCCCCTTGTGTGTGCCCTTTGCTCTCATGCCCACCCTGAAGTCAGGAAACACAGCTCTTCCCTCTGATCCTGCCTTCCTTTCTGGGTTGTGTGCCCCCAAACAAGCCACTGCATCTCTCTGGGCCTGTGTTCTTGTCTAAAGGAGCAGTGGCTTTTCTTGGTCCCCTTCCAGCCTTCCCATAGCAGCCACCACGGTCTTCCCCATCTCCTTCCTCTCTCCCTCCCTCCTTCCCCTCCTTCCATTCCCTCACCTCCCTCCTCTTCTTCCTCACCTCCTCTTCCTCTCCTCCAGTTCTCCCTTCCTCCCACCTCCTCCTTCTCTTGCCTCTGTCCCAACTCCAGCAGCCTCCTCTCCCTGTCAATTAGCTGGCTCTGGCAGCAGGCACTGAAAGCCAGCTAGAGCACCCAGCTGGAAAATTGGGTGTCAGTAGCAGTCAGGAATACTAATGCCCCACCCTGCTGCCTGAGCCTAGGTCTCCCTCAGAGACAAACTGGATGCTGGTGCTGACACTCCTCCCATCTTCTTCCCAGTGCCCAGGGGCAAATCCTGACCACCACAGGTCCTCACCTGTTCCTTGAGCTCATCAGCCAGGCTCCTTCTGTGGGTCTCCTTGGCTGCCTGGCCCTTCCAGCCCTGTTCTGGTGGCTGGTCCCACTTGACCATCTTCAGGTCTACTGGTCTCCTCATCTTCAGATCCTCCTCCCTCCCTCCTTCTGGGCAGTACCTGCCTCTCCTTCGTCCATCTGGTCCATGGCCAAAGTCAGCCAAGCATTTCTACTCTTGGGGTATCTTAGCTTTCTATTGCTGTAGGAAACACTATAACCAAAAGGAAACTGGGGGTGGGGGGAATGGGTTTTGTCTATGTCCTGATCACACTCCATCACTGAGGGAAGTGAGGGCAGGAACTCAAGGCAGGAACATGGAGGCAGGAACTGAAGCAGAGGCCGTGGAGGGGTGCTGCTCACTGGCTTGTTCCTCATGGCTCCTTTAGCCTGCTTTCTTATAGAACCCAGGACCACCCAACCAGGGCTGACACTATCTGTAGTGAGCTGGACCCATAGAAATCACTAATCAAGCAAATGACCTACAGACTTCCCTCCAGGCCAATATGAGGGAAGTAATTCCTCAGTTGTGGTTCCCTCTTCCTACATGACTTTAGCCTGTGTTGACAAAAACAAAATTAGCCAGCCTGGGGTCCTTGGGTAGCTTCACTCTGAATAGATGGCCACCCAGTGCCAGTGGGTCTTATAGGTCCCCAGGCCAGCCTCCCCCTAACAATGCTCTGGACTGCCTAGCCCCCATTCCCAGAGAGGGAAAGCTTGTCTACCCAAGCCCCGGGGTCACCTAATCCCACTTCAAGGATCCCAAGCTGGCCACAAGGGAGGACATGTGTAGGCAGGACTGAAAACAGGCCCAGTGGTTGCCTGTGCAGTCTTCTGCCCGTCATTCTGGCTCCTTTAATTCTTGGCTTGGTTCCTGTCCTGAGTATACCATCTCTGATAGGTGGAGCCCACAGGGGTCCCAGCAGCGACTCCAACACCTTCAGGTACTCTCAGCACCCACTGTGCATCACGTGTGGGGTCTGGAGACACAGCAGGGGACCTCACTCTAACCTCCTCCCTCACTGCCTACAAACAAGTGGATAGAGACGCAGGTTGGTTTCTAGAACGACTGTCCTTAGGCAGTGAAGCCACAGAGCGGGGATGGGAGCTCTGGAAGGGAAGCTGGGCAAGAGGACCTGTCAAACAGGCCCAAAAGACACCTATGTGAAAGACGGAGGGGCTCACACCTGAAAGGGCCCTGAGGCTGTGTCTTAGTTAGGGTTTTTATTGCTGTGACAAGACACCATGACCTAGCAACTCTTATAAAGAAAACATCTAATTGAGGGTGGCTCACTTACAGTTTCAGAGGTTCAGTCCATTATGATCATGGTGGGGAGCATGGCAGCGTGCCGGTGGACATGGCCGGAGCTGAGAGGGCTACCTCTTGCGGGCAGCAGGAAGCCAACTGACTGTCATTCTGAGGGAAGCTTGAGGAAAAGACCTCAAAGCCCGCCCCCAGAGTGACGCACTCCCAACAGAAGGTGTGGCCCAGATTAAAGGTGTGCCCTCCAGCCTCAAAGTCTGGATTAAAGGTGTGTGTCATCCAGCCTCCTCCAACAAGGCAACACTTCCTCCAGCAAGGCCACACCTCCTAACGGTGCCGTTTCCTGTGAGCTTATGGGGGCCAAATAAATTCAAACTGCCACAGATGGAATACAGTTGTTTTAGTGACAGCCGACCATGGTGGCAGGGACTACCCTCTAAGCCACATCCCCGTGAGCTTCCTGAGAGGGCCTGACAGACTTCCAAGGGCAGGAAAACCTGTGGGCAGCTTGGAGGGTCCATGTATATTTTGAGAAGCATCACCATGTAGCCCAGGCTGACCTTGAACTCGCAACAGGCCTGCCTCTCGGCATTTCTGGTGCTGGGAGTAGAGGCAGGCAAGGGCCACACCTCCATTTTAGTTTTGGTGGGTTCTGTTTTGGTGTGTGTGTGTTTTCTCTTCTGAGGAGGGCCTCACTGTGTAGTGCAGGACGGACGCTCCCGTGTGTGTTCTCTTCTGAGGGGGGCCTCACTGTGTAGTGCAGGACAGACACTCCTGTGTGTGTTCTCTTCTGAGGAGGGCCTCACTGTGTAGTGCAGGACGGACGCTCCTGTGGTGTTCTCGTCAGAGGAGGGCCTCACTGTGTAGTGCAGGACAGCACCCTGTGTGTGTTCTCGTGCAGAGGGGGCCTCACTGTGTAGTGCAGGACCAGACCACTTTCCGTGTGTGTTCTCTTGCAGAGGGGGCTCAACTGGTGTAGTGCAGGACGGACGCTCCTGTGTGTGTTCTCGTCAGAGGGGGGGCCTCACTGTGTAGTGCAGGACAGACGCTCCTGTGTGTGTTCTCGTCAGAGGGGGGCCTCACTGTGTAGTGCAGGACGGACGCTCCTGTGTGTGTTCTCGTCAGAGGGGGGCCTCACTGTGTAGTGCAGGACGGACGCTCCCGTGTGTGTTCTCATCAGAGGGGGGCCTCACTGTGTAGTGCAGGATGGACGCTCCTGTGTGTGTTCTCGTCAGAGGGGGCCTCACTGTGTAGTGCAGGATGGACACTCCCGTGTGTGTTCTCGTCAGAGGGGGGCCTCACTGTGTAGTGCAGGACGGACGCTCCTGTGTGTGTTCTCATCAGAGGGGGGCCTCACTGTGTAGTGCAGGACAGACACTCCTGTGTGTGTTCTCGTCAGAGGGGGGCCTCACTGTGTAGTGCAGGACGGACGCTCCCGTGTGTGTTCTCGTCAGAGGGGGGCCTCACTGTGTAGTGCAGGACGGACGCTCCTGTGTGTGTTCTCGTCAGAGGGGGGCCTCACTGTGTAGTGCAGGACGGACGCTCCTGTGTGTGTTCTCGTCAGAGGGGGGCCTCACTGTGTAGTGCAGGACGGACACTCCCGTGTGTGTTCTCGTCAGAGGGGGCCTCACTGTGTAGTGCAGGACGGACACTCCCGTGTGTGTTCTCTTCTGAGGGGGGCCTCACTGTGTAGTGCAGGACAGACACTCCTGTGTGTGTTCTCGTCAGAGGGGGGCCTCACTGTGTAGTGCAGGACGGACGCTCCCGTGTGTGTTCTCGTCAGAGGGGGGCCTCACTGTGTAGTGCAGGATGTTTGTTCCTATCAGCAACCTCAGCTCCCTACTAGGAACAGGTCCCAGTTTTTGTTTTGTTTTGTTTTGTTTTGGGGGGGGGGAGGGGCTCTTTTTTGTTTTGGTTTTTTTTGTTTGTTCGTTCGTTTGCTTGGTTTTTTTTGTTTTGTTTTTTTCAAGACAGGGTCTCACTATGTAGCTCTGGCTGTCCTGGAACCCACTACATAGACCAGACAGAGTTCAAACTCACCCTTATGAGTGCTGGGATTAAAGGCATGCACCTTTACAGAAGCCCTTTCTGGGCTCAGCAGGCAGACTTCTCACTGCCAAGCACGATGACCTTTGATATCCAAGTGCTGTAGACTTGGGGTGCAGACGCCCACAAGTTGCTCTGACCGCCATGGGTGTGCCATGGCACACGCATGCCCACGGGCATATAAACAACGTAAAGAATTTGTAATGATGTAAATCTCTCTCTCTCTCTCTCTCTCTCTCACACACACACACACACACACACACACACACACACACACACTGCTCTTTCTTGTATCACCTGAGCCTGGATGTCACCAGGGTCCCGGAAAAGCTTGAGGGAAGATGGGCCCCTGGGGGATTGTATTGATTGTGTTCACCAGTCTAGCAAGATGCCTCTTAATTGTGGGTAGGACCGTTTCCCTGGCAGGGCACCCGCCTGAACTGTGCAGGCAGCATCTGCTGCTCTCTTTAGACTGCAGACACTACACTCCTGCTGCCTTGACCAGGCCCACCCAGACCTATGCTCCCAAACCAGCCCTCTCTCCCTTCAGTGGCTTCTGTCAGAGTACTTTGTCATAGCAACAGGGAAGGTAAGGGCAGGAAATTCACTCAGAAGGCCGCGCAGGAAGCAGCCATGCAGGGAGCAGGAGGAAGACGTGGCGGACCAGGGCACAGAGAGGAACACGAGACACCAATGCAAAGGTCATGCAAAGGTCGTTGTGGAGGGCACTTCAGAGACCACTGGCTGGCTGGAGAGCTACCTGCCCCTCTGGGGACTTGAGAATTGCAGCATGCTTCTGCCTAGGGACTGTGGGACCCTGGGCGCTTACCACCTACCCAGGTCTCTCCATGACAAGGGTCACTACTGGTGCTCACTTCCAGACTACCCAGACGAAAAACTCCATAGCATCTGCTGCAGGAGCGCCTCCGAGTGGGAGAGAGACTCCAAGGGTGCAAACACACCAGCGACAGTCCTCATTCCCTGAGGACTTCAGGTCCCTGGGGTGCATTTACTCCACTAAACACTCTCGTGGAGCCTGCCAGAGCTCTCTGAACTGGCGGTCTCACAGGGACCGTGTACTGGCCACATCCACAACAGCGTCAGCCGGGTGTCAGCCAGTGACAGCTACCTGGTCTGCTCTGGGCCACTTTGTTTTTCATAGTGACTCTGGGCGACTTGCCTTTTTCTGCCTTCATTTATTTGGACGAGGAAACTGAGGAACAGACACCAAACTCTGCAGGGCAAAGGTGAGGCAGGAACCACCCCGACACGTTATCTCCAGACACAGTCTTTTTTTTATTATTATTATTTTTGCCAGTCTCATGAGTTAAAGTAACAGTTCATGGTCCTTCGAAATCCTCTGCCAGTCAAGTAAGACACAGGTACAACTAGCTCACCCCTGATCAGGAAAGGTGTTCCGATGCTCCGATCTTAGGTGTCAGCTTGCTGGATTTTAAGACCAGACTGAGCTTAGTTCTAAAATGAGTTTCTAGGTGAGGTTAATTGGGGTGGGAAGACCCACCCTACAGGTGGACAGCACCATTCTGTGAGCCAAGGTCCCAAGCTGAATAAAAAAGAACCTGAGCAGAGGGACTCTCCCTCTCCCTGCTCCCTCACTGCATACATAAGGCAACCAAATCTCTTACGCTCCTTCTGCCCTTATCTCTCTGCCATGGTGGAATGCAGCCCCCCCCCACGCTGTGAACTGAGATCCTTTCTCCGGCTTGTATCTTGTCTGGTAGGCATCCTGTCACACCAGTGAGAAATGTGTCACAGAAAATTGGTTCCAAGTGTTGGATGGTAGTTGGAATGTCCCTGTGCTGAAGAGCCGGCTGCCTGGGCAGTTGAGAGCACTTACTGCACCAGGTGTGGTGCGCACGCCTTTAGTCCCAGCACTCGGGGAGGCAGAGGCAGGTGGATCTCTGGGAGTTCAAGGACAGCCCGGTCTACGGAGTGAGCTCCAGGACAGCCACAGTGACACAGAGAAATCCTGTCTCAAAAAGCCAAACACCAAAAAACCAAAACAAAAAAGCAGCACTTGCTGCTCTTGCAGAGGACCTGAGTTTGGTTTCCAAAATCTACATGGCGGCTCATCTGGGAGATGCTTGCTGTGCACCTACATATCTGCAGGCAAAACACTGCGCTTTTTAAAAACTGTCCCCCATCGTCTCCAACACTCGAATACTTGGTTCCCAGTTGGTGGCACTGTTAGGGGAGGTTCAGGAGGTGTGGCCTTCATGAAAGGAAGTATGGGGGACAGGGGGAGGCAGGCTTTGAGAGTAAAAAAGCCTCACCTACACTGTTTTCTTTCTTGCTTTATGTTAGAGGTTGAGACCTAAGCTCTCAGTTTCCTGCACCTGCCGCCCTGACAGCTCCTTGCTACCATGCCTCCTAGCACCATGGATCTTCATCCCTCTGGATCCCTAAGACAAAGTAAAACACTCTTCCTTAGGTTGCCTTTGTCTATGTTTTATCACAACAGCAGAAAGGTAATGCATACAGGACAAGACTGCTCTGATAAATCACTTGTGGCTCTTAGGCTTTGGGAACTGGTTTGTGGGAGGAATGTGGAAGAGTTTGGAAGTTTGGGCTAGAAATGCCCATGAATACTGTAAGCAGAGCTCTGAGGGAGCCGGGGAAACTAGAATTCAAAAGAAACACAGGCAATGGAGGCCTGGCTCATGAGGCTTCAGAGGGGAACAAAGCCTCCATCCAGAACTCAAATGGGGCCCTTTGTGTGATAACTCAGGCAGAGAATCTAGATGCATTCTGCCCATGTCCTGAAACTCCAAATGAAGTTGAATTTAAACATTTATATTTATTATATGTGTGTGGCACGGGGTGGGGGGGGGGGTGGGGGGGGGTGTGTGCCCACATGAGTCCAGAGGCGTCAGAATCCCTGGCAGCTTGAGCTAAAGAAGATGGTGAGATGCCCAGTGAGGCTGTTGGAAACTGAATTTGGGTCCTCTGCAAGAGAAGTACATGCCCTCAAATGCTGAGCTGTGTCTCCAGCACCTGGAGTTGAATTTAAAGCTAGTGGACTCCACAGCCATGTCTCCAAAGGATTACCCTGCGGTAAAGCCAGAGGCTTTGGTGCCCAGGTACTTCTCCTTCATCGCGACCATCTACCTCACACACACTCATCAGGCCGTCAAGCGAGCACCCGCCAGCGTCGTAACCTAACCTCCTTCTTGGTTTCACTCATACCTGCTTCCTTGACTGACACTGACAGTGATAAGTGTTTCTGTCCAGGAAGTCGCAGTATTTTACAAGTGGAGTGAGGGAGACTCTCGGGAACTTCAAACCAAGCTTTGTTGCCCCGAGGAAATGTCACTGTCTGTGCTTTCTGAAGTAGAATCTGATTCATTAGAATCTGAGGACGCGGCCCACTGGCAGGAGAGATCAGGCCACCATGACCATGCACAGAACTATTGAAGTCTTCCTTGCTTGGGACAGAGATCCCTCAGATCGGAACTTGCTCCCTCCATCTCTCTAACCTGACCTCTATAGCATCTACCTGGAATGGCTCCACAGAGCTCATTTCCAGAGTCAATTCTTCAATACAGAGTCTACTAAAGGACACACTGTCATCTCCATCTTAGGTGGGGCTGGGTGGGTGGTAGACCCATTTGGCAGAGGTAATGTTGACAGACCCGTGGGCTGCAACATGGCTTCTGCTCGCTGCTCCCGTCCAGGTTCATAATGTCAGAGAAAAGAGTTGGCGAGGAAAGATGGGTACCCAGATTTACAGTTTCAACAAGGGGAGGGAGAATGTCAAAGTATCTGTAATTGTTAAGAAGTTAGCATCATTAAAAATCTGGTGCTGGAAACTGTACAACAGGAAAGGTACCCTGAGGGCAAAGCTCTGCCCATCAAAGAGTCTGTCTTGTGAAAATGAAAATTAAAAACAAACAAACAAAAAAACCCTAAACTGAGAACACAACTGAAGAGTTTCCTGCCCCTCAAGGGAAGTGTTTCTCCAGCATCAGTACGCAGGATCTGATAATACATAGCGCTGGACCGAGCCACCCAGCCTGCAAACTGGCATCAGAACATGACAGTATAGTCCACGTGATGCCTGTTTGGCAGGCATGAAATATAAAACTCAAGATTGAGGCGGCCACGGGGTCTTGCACCACAGTTCCAGAGAGTCACTCAGACAGTGTGGGACGGGGTGCCGAGTCCCTGCACAGGAACCCTGAAAGGCCACTGCACGAAGCTGTGAAGGTGGCACCCAAGTGGTACCGAAGACTGCAGGATGTTGGGAAACACCAGGATCACGAAACATCCACGGAGAGAAGCTGCAGCTGTGGATGGCGCTACCCTGAGAGAGAAGCCACGTTTGCTTAAGCGTCAGAGCTGAAGGGGTGGGGCTACTCAGGCCCTTTGCAGCCCAGATGATTCCACTGTGAGTCCCAGCTACTGGACATGCAGCGGCAAGATCTGATGTTTTCCCCGCTGGGTTTTAGTTTTGCTTTTATATAATTATTCCTCAATGTGCCCCATTCATCCTGCTCAGAATGGCAATGTGCATTCTGTCCCATTGTATATTAGATACATGTAACTTGTATTTTATCTCATAATTAAAAGATTGCCTTGAACTCCAGATGAGACTTGGGCTTTGGTGTTTTAAACAAATGTTGGAACTATTAAAGGCTGTGGAACATTTTACTGAATGCATCTTGTATTAGGCAATGGTCATGAGCCTTCTAGAAACAGGGGGTGGAAGGTTATAGCTTAAATGTGACCTGTTTGGGTGTCAGGTTGACAAGGGGTCAATTTGTGAGGGCTAATCTTGTCAACTTGATGGGTTTAGAATTACAATAGTGAGGAGAAGAACCCTCTGGGCATGTCTACGGGAAAATTTCTTGATGAGGCTGAGGCGGGAAGAGCAGGCCCTAAATGTGGGCTGCACCAGCTCACGGGCTGGGTCCTGGACTGCATAGAATGGAGGGACTTGAACAGTAAACATTCAGGGCTCCCTGTTTCCTGCCTGGGGATACAGTGTGACCAGAGAAGTGCCTCAGCCTCCTGCTGCTACACTCCTTCTGCCATATCCGACTCTATCCTCAAAATGGGCACCAGAACCCTTCTTTTCTTAAGTTGTCAGCTACTCAGACACATCTGTGGGGAAGGCAGCCAATACAGACACACTCCTCTTCTCTCCGCAACCTCTCAGCAATCCTCCTGCCTCAGCCTCTAGAGTACTGGGATCACAGGCCTGAGCCACCATGCCTGGCCAGAAATGTACTCTCAAGGAAAAGCTGGAGGGCGACATCAGGGCTGTTTCATTGTGCCAGTCACCAAGACAACTGTCTTGTTGCTTTGCAGTGAGCCAGCTCTGCTCCTGTCTCCTCTATCCAATGTAGCTGCTGAGAATCCAATCATTACCTCCTAGTCATGGGAGGAAAGAAGGAATAAAGAAAAGAAAACACAATACCTACCAACCATTCAACCATTAAGGAAGGTTTCTGAAAGCTTCCCGTTGAACTTGGGTACAACCCCCTAGATTGGAGGCTGGAAAATACCTTTTTCTAGGTGACCAATTGGCCAGCAAAAATCAGACGTTTTTCCCTATGATGAAAAGAAAGTAGCTTTTGGAGGGACACATGTGACATGTTTGCATGGGTTTCTTGGCCATTTTTATCTTTGCCTAAATTCTTTTCTTGGTTGTCCTCCCTCTTCCTCTTGCACAGCATCCTCTGCATTTCAAACATTCTCAAGGAGAACCCTCTACCCCCCTCAGCAATTTGTGAGAACAGTCCTTGGCCCTCTGCATCTGTGTCAGGTAAGTAAACACACAGAAGCAGCAGCTCAGCCCAGGACCTGTGTGTGCCTTGTGTGGGCTGAGTCAGGGGTACCCTGCCCTGGCACGCATAGACCCTGATGGGTACTGAGAGCTCAGGTCTCATTCCCGGCTGCCTCAAAGCCAAGGCCAGAGCTTCTGTGCTCCACCAAGTACCCTTAGGAAAAACAGACCTGCTGGACCATAACCTTGCCCTCCTTGGTCACCTGCCTTCTTCCAGACAGAGTGTCACACGTGGCCACTCATTTCTTCAGTCAGCAGCCCTGTAGTGTCATTCGAAAGACTAGTGAGATCTCCTTGAGTCTCCTCTAAGCTGAGCCAAATTTCTTCACAAGTCCTTTGTGCGCCAGGGTTTCCCAGTCCTTTAACATGGCATAGTTCTCCAGGGAGTCAGTCAACTTCCCTCCTGGGAAGTTGCTCCAAGTGGACCCCAGCTTCCCTAGGTGGAGTCTGGACAACTCAGAGGAGTGCAGACCTTTCCCCTCCCCCATCCGAATCCTGTGCTTCTATTGACATGACCTGTGGCTGCATCAGACCTAGAAACAGAGCTGTTACTCTGGGACCCCACACTGAGCCCCAGTCTTCCACTGTCTTCAGGAGTGGGGAATGACGTGCAGATAGCGTGGTGGTGGAACACGGCTGTAAGTCACACAAGACCCAATAAGTGAGTTCCAAGAGATGCTGTCAGGGCATCTTTTATTCTTCTCCCTCAGCCATCCCAGCAAGTCAGGTGCCTCCCAGAGAGCTTGACAGGAAAGACTAGGAGTTCCTGCGTCTCAAGGACATACAATGGCATCCAGGGGAAGCCCCGGTCTGCTCCCCTCAGTACCCCCCCACTTCCATACTTCGATGGGACCTGCGTCATGCAGCAATTCCTAAACCAATCACTAGCAAGGTGGGGTGGAGCCACCATGTGGGGCTTGGCCCAGTTCAGATGCCACAAATGCCACAGCAGTGTGTTGCTGGGATGTACAGGGAGACATAGAGGTTCAGGGAACCCGCCCTGGGGGAAGAACAGGTCCCCAGAGGCTATAAAGACAAGCAGGTGAAGAATATCGCCAAGCCATGCCCGGTAGTGCCCACTGGGCCATGGAGACTGACTTAGTGTTTGGGATGGTTCCAAAGACAGTTGGGGGCTGTCACAGCCACCTAGGGAAAGGTGGTGTGGCTTGTACCCCAGGGCCAGGCGTTCCCAGAGGGATCAGGTGGACCCTAGAGGGGTCGCTGTCCTGGGAGAATTTCCTGGGGGCGGGTGCTGCAGCATGAGATTTGGGGAACAAAAACAGAGACAGGGGTGGCCCTCAGCAGCTGCTGGAATTCTGATAGAGTAGCACGCGGAGGCTGAAGGCCACTCTGGTCTGGCGACCTGAGAGCTGTCAGCCTATGGGTGGTATTTAGAACCCAGATGCTCCTGCAGGCATCTAATGCCAGCTGCACGGAGGCAGTGAAAGTGAGTAGTGGGACTACCAGGCCCCAGCCACACAGGAGAAGGAGGGGCAGTCCACTGGGCTCAGAGCTCAGAAAGGACATGTAGGAGCAGGCGTGTCCTTCCAGGACACCTCCCTGATCAGGCAGCAGAGTCCCCTCCCCATCTCCCTGTATTGCTCCTTTGTACTTTGCTTCATTCTCACAAGCTAGCCTAACCCTAATGTGGGCAGTGCCCTCAGCCAGCTTTTGGAGCTGCCTGGGGAGCTGTGGCCTAGGGGATGGGCACCTCGGCTCTCAGGTCTTCACTTCCACACTACAACTTGGCCAGAGGACATAGCTGGCTCCATTTCACAGATGTGCAAACAGAGGCTCTGGAGCTCAAATGGGCAATCCCAATCCCAATTCCCTAGTGGGTCAGCGAAACCCTTGGTTCATAAACCAGTGGGCGGCTTTTATGTGAGTGAATAAAGGAGGGGCAGTAAGCCTGAAGAGGTCTGGGGTGGTGGAAGTCAGGAAACCCAGCACTCTGCTTGGACCCTTAGCCAGCGTGGCTAAGCCCAGGGTCCCTAGGGAAGAATCAAAGAGTGCAGTGCCCTCGAGACAAGCCAGGGAGCATGGTAGCTACCAATTCAGGGCCCCACTTCAGGAGCCCCATTGCAAGCCAAGCCCTCCAAGCAACCAGCATCGGGCCTGAGTGGAGAAGCTTTTATCTTCCGGTTGTAGCCCCCAAAAGGTCCTTAGACCACAGAGGCCAGGAGACCAGGGTGACGGTGGAGGTGGCAGACTGGGGTGGAGGGTTGGGTGTGGGGAAAGGGCCTAGCCCTCATCATTGCCCTGAATCCCACTCTAACCCAGATTTCCTATGGTTCCCAGGAGATTGGACTGTGTGTCCCCCAATGGCGTTCTCAGCAAAGCCTGGGCCACAAGAGGCCCTGCTCTGCGCTCCAGGCACCAATCTTGAAGTGTGTGGGAGAGCTTGACAAAGACCTTAGAGGTAGCTACAGAAAAACTATTGCCAGGGTGGGGGGTGGGGGAGCAAATTCCTGCCCATTTCCTTTAGGTTCTTCCATTTCAGAGGTCAGCTAGGATGGATGCCTGGAGAGCACACAGAACAAGGTTCAGTCTCGTCTTAAAAAGCCAAGGAGACTCCGAGCTGTGTGACTGCCTCACCTCATCAGGAAGTCGTGCTCTTTATTCCACTGGGAAAGGCAGTGGGAAGGAGTCCTGCAGGCCAAGGGATTGCTTACCTGGGCATCCCACCCTCTCACCCCTCCCCGACCCCTGGACTCACAGGCTGGTCCCATCCAGCTCCTGGGTCCTAGTACTATCCGTTCTCCTAGGGACCCACTCTCCTCTACCTGGGGCTTGGCCTTCAAAGCCATCTGCTCCTGACCAGACATCTAAATGCAAAAGGAGGGGCCACATCCTCTTCCAATGTGTGGACCACTCACTTCATCCGCTGAAGTCTCCTCACCCCAGGTCTAGCCCCAAGGTGGCTGCATATCATGGTAGAAAGTACTGAGAAGATAGAAACCACGCTAATAGAGAGCGCGGGGGGGGGGGGGGGGGCGTTCCCCTCTGTCCCCCCCAACCTCTTGATAAATACACCTCAGCAGGGCCTGACAGGCCTCAAGTTCAAATTGGCAGACTCCCTGATGCAGTGGCCAGGGGAAGGTAAGCCCCATTCCTTAGCCTGTAGCATACCCCTTTTCTGCTCTCCCAACACATCCCACACTCCCATGAGGAAACCAGGCCCCGAAAGTTTGCCCTGGGGAGATTTGGCAAGGTCCCTTTGCTGGGTCCCCTGCAAGCTGCATACTGCCAGACCTGGCTCCGGCTCACACCCTGTGCTCCAGGCTCCAGAAACCATAAGGGCCCTAGACAGTTGTGTTCCAACAAGGACACAAGACGGTCAGAGAAACCCACATTTGTCCAAAGAAAGCTGGAACAGTGTCCACAAGTGCCGCCTCCACCCCGGCCCCTCCCCCGGGGAGACTCCAGGAAAGAGCACTTTGAAAGAAAAAAAAATGTCTAGACTGTGTTAAAGGAAAGCCAATTTAAAGCTGTGAGTGGCAGAGGAGAAGAGGGAGGGAGGCAGGGGGACACACCGAAAGGAAGCTCTGGTAGCATGCACTGAGGTACCCGGTGATGAGGTCCAACCAGGGTCAAAGGCTGGCTCCGAAGCACAATGGAGACCTCTGAGGCCAGACTTTCTCCCCACGGCAGGGCCAGTGTGGCTGTCGCAAGGCTGCCTAGGCAGCTGACAGCTCTTCCGTCCTCACCTGCACCACACAAAGCTGTCACAGCTGGAGAGAGTGGCTCCCGTGGTACATGGCCTCAGTTTCCCCTCCCACAGGCAGACAGATTGTCCCAGAGTGGGTAAAGTCCTTCCGCTGGCCATCTTGAGAAGCAGGAGGCAGCCTGTCCGAGAACCCTCAGTCTGTCATGCAGGCCCTCCTCAGTCTGGGGGCCACATGGGTATGCAGGTGTACACACAGGTGTGGGACTGGCTCACTGCCAAGGGGTGGCAGGCATGCACATCTGGGGCCTTGGAAAGGAAGGCAATCACCCACCCCCTCTATGACGCTTAAGCACATGTGTGTTGCTCACACATGTGTGTGCACGCATCCGAAACCAGCCACACAGAGTCGCTTCCCCTGCTCAGATCTGAGCTAAATCACTATCCCCTTAGCCAGGAACAGGCTGGCCGGAGCTGCGGAGGACATGGTCAGGCAGGGGACAGGAAGAGGCTAAGGGAGGGGGTGGAAGGGGTCCCTGGTTTGGAGAAGTGCTGATCCCACCTGGCCCTGCCCTTTCAAGACAGGCCAGGGTAGGCAGAGGTCCCACGGTTCCCCCAAACCCGCAAGGTAACCCTGCAGTGGCCTCTCCTGCTCCCCAGGATGGCCTGGGCCGAGGCCCAGCTCCTACTCTGTGACGCACAGTGGGGCGGAGACTCCCATCACTGTGTCCCGCATGCGTCAGTTCCCCTGTCCTCAGGCTGGGCTGTCTGCCCACCACCCGTGGAGGTCTAGTACTGGCAGGGAGAGGACAAGGCCACAGAGATGCTGACAGCAGCACACCCCACCCCACCCCGGCCCAGCTGCTCACCCAATCAAGGTGCTCAAGGTGCAGGTGTGCAGGGGGTGGGTGTGAGGGTCTCAGGGGTCAAACAGACAAGGCCACCCTCCCCTGCTCCATGAGGGTGCTTTCTCTCTCTCTCTCTCTCTCTCTCTCTCTCTCTCTCTCTCTCTCTCTCACTCACACACACACACACACACACACACACACACACACACACCTGGGATGAAGGAGAAATAAAACCACAGTGACGGTGAGCAGGGAGACAAACGGAGAGCACCTCCACCAGAGGACAGATCACAGGGAGAGAGGGGACAGGCTCGGGTGAGAAAGTGTGGCACAGGTACCTGCTGCCTACCCCCAAGGCCCAAGGAGACACCCAAGGCTGGACTCAGCTAAGCCCCGAAACACATCCTGCAGCAAGTCAGAGGGAAGACGGAAGTATGGCAGGACAGCTGGCCAGAGCCTGAGATCGTGATGGTGCCGAGCCCCAGGGGCAGCTCGGGAGCCATGCAGCAACACAGGCCGGGCAGGGAACACATTCCAGATCTGGGCAGCACTGGCAAAGGGCAGTCTAGCCGGCTACAGGCTGTGTGATGTCCCTTCCCACGAGTCCTTGGACAGAAAGGAGGAAGAGCCAGCGACACCAGTGGGCCACAGGCTACCCGGGAGTAGCGAGGGTAGGTCAGAGCTGGAGAGAGACTTAGCCACCTGGGCAATGTTCTTCTTCTGTCTCAGACTTAGCTTCAGTGGCCAGGTTGACCCAGCTGGGGTTATGCCCCTGCCCTTTCATGGACTCAGAATCCTAGCATCCCCAAAATGAAAAGACAAGCCCAGGCTCAGCTGGATTCCAGGCTCCCCGTGAGGAAAGCAGGGCCACAACAAAAGCGGGAATGTGGTCCGGTCCCTGCGGCACTGGAGCAGGTCAGACTCGGGACCCAGGGTGTCAAGCCCAAGGCTCCAGTGGGATCCTCTGCTCCTGGCAAGTGCTCACTCCCTGGAGTGCAGGTGTTAGCCTGAACCCCTGGTTCCCTCACACATGAAGCTGAGTGGATGCACCCCACAGGCCTGACAGGGGCAGCAGTGGGTTCCCACAGTGGGCAACCCAGGCCAAATATTGTGGTTGATGTGGCTTCCATCATGACATCAGCCTGTGGCGGTCTGGATGAGAACGGCCCACTCTGAGACTCTTGGTGAGCCGCAGGCCTTCTCTGAGCCTCAGTTTCCCCCCTTATGTGGCAAGATGACCAGTGCCCGAGCTTCCAGGAAGCTCCGGGACACAGTGGGGCATACCAGTCCTGTACAGAGCGAAGAGTTGTCTCAGCTGTGCTGACCCAGGCTTCCACCCCCATGGGGACACTGCTCAGCTCAAGGGACAGGGGCAGGACATGGAAACATGTGGCTGGTGTCCTGGCCACCCATGAGCGACGAGGAAATCAGCAGGGACACGTGGCTTGCCGCGGCTCAGCCCTGACAGACTCCTTCCAGGGCCAGGCTGGCCAAGCCTCCCCCAGTACCATCATAACCATTTGTGTCCATGCCGTTACCCCGGATTAGAAAGACAGGGTGCCCTAGGCCCAGCCAGAGCTCTCAATCCTCACAGCAACATCACCATTCCTTTCCAGAAGCTAGCACTGGGCCACCCGGCCACTACCCATCCGTTCACCTGCAGGGACAAAGCTGGCTACCTTCTGGGGCCAAGGGACTGGACACTAGAGCTCGCTGCTGCCTTCACCTTCCAGGGTCTTCTGGGGCAAACTGCCCCCGGTCTCTGTTCCTCCTTGAGGAAGTGGAGCATTGTGCCACTGCCTCTAGACCACCCAGTAAGTTGATAAGTTACCTGGGTTTTGGGGGTGATGTGTCTGCCCCAAGGGAGACAGGCAAAAGTGCAGGCACTGGAAATAAGAGGTTCTGGGATCAAACACAGAGCTGCGCAACACAGGCAGGCTCACCACCCTCTGGGCTCCAGTCTCCTCCCCTCAATCCTGTGTGACTAATGCCTCAGTCGACAGATGACAAGACTGGAAAGCCGGACTCATGGTAGTGGGACACACACACACACACACACACACACACACACACACACACACACACTGACCATCTTGTAGTTTTTCTGACCCTGGTATACCCCCACCTGACAAAAGGAGCTGTCCCTAACCCCCAGAAAGCTAACTTATCTATCAGTCAAGAAGTCCTTAGTCGAGAGCAGTTGTGTGTCTCAACCCCAAGACCTTTGCACATGATTCTGCCTGGTGTGTACTTCCTCAGCACATCCACAGCCCACTGCTTCACCTTAAGTCTCTCAAACTGCTCCCTACCCTCACCCCTGCTTTGTCCCCAAACTTGAGAGAACCCCCTTGTCGCCCAACCTAGCATTTGTCCCCTCACTGTGCTCAACCATGGCATCTGACGCCCCTGACGCGCACTCCCTCACTCCACCACGGCACAGTGGGGCTCTGGCATAGTCCCCATGCTTGCTGCAGGCTCAGACACACCAGGTGCTGGGGCTGCCATGTGCAGGAGAGATGGGGGGGAGGGTAGCAGCAGGAAGGGGGTCTGCAATCCCTGCCTCCTTAGGGCCAAGGTGTCAGAGGTCAGAACTCACTACCAGTGGGGGCTCACAATGTGGCAGGAAATGCCCCAAGCCTCCTGGCCTCATAACCCTTTACACTTCTCATTTCAGACAAAGAGACAGAGACTCAGAGAGGCATAGGCCTCTGCCCAAGGTCACACAGCCCGGAACGGAGGCCGGCCTGAGTGCTTGCTAGGGTCTCTGTAGGAACTGTTTCCCACACTTGCATGTGTCCACCACAGGACTCTTAGTAGGTGCCTGCTGCTGTAGCCTCTCCATCTCTCCCCGATCTGTGGCATCAGCTCCTTCCTGCCCTAGGTTCAGCCACCCCAGGTCACTCCTACAATTGGGCGACCTGGAACCCAGCACCAAGACCAATGCTGTCTGAGCCACCACTTCCACCAGGCTTGGCTTCCTGCTTCTGCCCGTGCAGCAGGATCATGTGTCAGTTGTCCTCACCTTGTCCCAGATGTCACCGGGGGCCCCCAGGCCCATGTGTACACTGTCAGGCACCCTCAGAACGTCCAGGACACCTGGGGGCCATTCTGTCTCTGTCTCACCCAAGGTGCTGGGTTTCATCCACCCCATTCAATCACGTCTCATTAATCTCAGCCCACATGCCAGCTGCTCTGCGTCCCCAGGGAGCTGGCCTCTGCCCTCTGCCTCGGCACCCGTGAGTTACCCTGTGCGGGGAGCCGCCATGGCTGTGCCTGGCACAGGGAGGAGAGAGCAGGCCTGGGTGAGGAAGACGCCAGCTCTCCAGCCACACTCAGGCACCACACCTCCAACACCCTGCTGGGATTCCGGGGGGGCTCCTCTTGTACCTGCTCTGCCGCGGTAGACACACCTTGCCATCTCTGAGCTTTGGTGGGCCTCCGGAGCCTAAGAAGACCCACACACATACGGAACATGGAACTCTTGGCCAGAGACATAACCAAGAAGGGCCCTACAATCCAGGGCGTTTTGTCTCTGGGCCTCAATTCCTCCTGGGTTCAGAGATGAGCGGCATGTATGGGTCTCCCGGTCTCTGCCCACTGTATCACCTTCCCAGCTCATAGGTCCTCTATTGTCCCCCCCCCAAGGCACCCCAGCACTAACCACAACTAATCCTCCACGTGGGAAGTCAAGGACCTCTATAAGACCTTGAACCTGGCTACTGCCCACAGCCTGCCAGGGAGGCCCAGCCCTGGTTTTTAAACAGTTCTGCCATACCTGGCCTGGCCCAGCTCCTGCCCACCCCAGCCCCAAACAACCTAAGACTCCAGGCACAGGGACCCTTGGGGGGGGGCACCTCAAGGAGGCTCTGAAAGGAGGTCCATCCTAGCACCACTGACTCTTGCAGAGCCCTCCCCCCTACTCAGGGAACTGTTTTCCTCCCCCTCCTCACAGAATCTCTCCTACCCTGGAACCCACATCTAGTACTGACTCTCCTTCCCCGCCCCGCCCCCACTGTATAACACCCTCTCCCCTCCTGACCTCTCCTCCCGCCACCTGACCCTGTCCTTTCTCTGCCTGACCTCTCCCCCTCCAGCCTCCTCTCCCCCACCTGGTCTCTTCCCCCCTATTCCTCCTGCCCTCTCCTGACTGGCCTCTCCCCCTCTTGGCTCAGCGGCAGCCCCTGGGCGCTACTCACCGGTCTCCACTGGACCCGCTCTGCACAGTGCCTGCGCGCGCACGCTGCCTCTGCCTGCATGGCCTCCATTCATTCATTCAATAAACATTTATGGAACACCTACTATGTACCAGGCACCGGCTAGGCCCACCCTCTTGGTTCTGCCTGCTCCTCTTCCAGGGTCCCAAGGGTGGGCATTTTCCTGCCTTCCAATATCCTTAGGGTCACATCCCAAGGCAGGGCAGTGTGTCAGGGGACCTCTGGGGAGAAGCGGAGGCTCCAGTTCAGAGCATGCAGCCCACTGGAGCAGCCTGGCCTGTCAGGGGAATACATGGGCAGAAAAGGCATCCGTGGGGCCTGGCAGCTTCCTGGGAAGCAGCCCTTGAGCCCATGCCCTTCTGATCACCTACTATACACAGGAAGGGGCTAGTCTCCAGCCGCTATGCAGTGGCTTTCTCCTCCTCGGCCTCAGGCTCTGGCTCATGCAATGCCAAGGGACCCTGCTTCATCTGGGCAGTAATTAAATTTTTGTTTTTAGCTAGCTGGCAATGTGGAAAGCTTGGGAGCTCTTATCTTTAAGGCATCCCTGTTTCTGGAACCCAGTAGCACCCACAGACAACGGGGTAGCCGTGGCACTGCTCTCCCTGACTGTCACCCTGAAGTTTATGAGGCAAACAAGACAGGAACTCGGGGAGGGGGCAGTTATGCCAGCTTGCGTGGAGACCCACCAGCAGGCTGCTCCTAGCCTCCATCCCCACCCTACACCACCCTCCCCTGCACTGGTTCTGGGTCTCTGAATACTAGAACATTAGCAGCATGGGTCTGTCAGTTTTGGAGTCTCCAATGATGGATCTAGGATTGTGGCTCTTTGGTCCCATCAGTCTGCAGGTTCTAGGCCTGGGCTAGGAGTCGTCCATTCTCCAGGACTTTAAACTCCTCCCCGGCTTCTCCTTGGCTTTTAGCAAGGGAATCCTCATAGAGTTCCCCGTACCTGCTGCCTCTCTGAAGACCCCCAACTTCTCACCTGCCCTCCAACTGTGCTACCTGGATCTCTGGGTCACCCTGGGAGTTCCAGCTGAATTTTCAGAATTAGCATCCTACCCTGCCAGCTGGCCTCTGCTGAATTCCTAGTCCAGGTTGCATGGACATTAGGCCTAAATCTGACTCCTTTTGGATCAAATGTATGTGGGGTCCTGGGCAGCCAGACTTCAGGGTACTGTCCCATAACTTACTGCCTCCCACCTGCCTCTCCCGGGCCCCAGCACTCAAGGTTCCTGCTACAAAGCCCGCCTCCCACCCCCCCAAGGCTGGGCTGAGAATTCCTCCCAGGACAGAACCAGCTGTCTGTATCCTTCCTACCTCCAAGCAGGCAGTTGCAAAGACCAGCATGGGTGCCACCCGGGATAGTATGCAACGCCCTCTCCTGGCCCTGAGGGCTGCTGTTCTGGGGGTTGGGGGCCAGACTGAAGGCTGCCTTGGAGGCCGCAGGGGGCCTGCAGCTGCAGCTCAGAGAACAAGGAGGCTCTGTCCGCACCCAGGGCCCCGGAAACGCCACTGGGGGAGGGCCACCCGTGACCGCGGTGATGACATGCCTTAAACCATGGAAGCTCCTGTGTCTACCCCACTCAGTGGGTCCTGTCCCTCAGGCTACCCTGGAAGTTCAGAGCCATACTCAGATCACATGGGACTCTGCCAACTGCCTACTTAGTGGTCCTGGGTGTTTCCTCTTCTAAAAAAAAAAAAAAAAAAAAAAAAGACAGTGATGGGAAGGCCTCTGGCTATAGGTAGCAGCTAGAGGGAGCAGGGTCTGGCACATAGTAACTGCTCAATAAAGTTAACTGCTCTAGAAGGTTCCGGCAACCAGCTCCAGGAGCACAGTACCAGCTGGCAAACAGTAGGCCTTATCACCTCCATGCTGACAGTGGCTGTGCAGAGGCTGCGGCCTGGTCCCTACCCTACTTGCTCTTCCCTCTAGTCCTGAGAGCCCAGCACCCCTCTCTGCCTCTCTCCCTGCCCCCTCTCTGAGGTCCTGGGCCCTCAAAGGGCCACCCCACCCCAGCCTCAGCCTGTACCCAGCCTCGGTTTCTCTTCCATTGCCAAAGCACAATGGCTGTTATAATTAACGGATTATCTCAGCGCGACAGCTGTGCCCCTTTGAAAATTAGGTTGAATAACAAGATCCTGATGTATGGTAATTTCCTCTCCTCGCCCAGCCCTGTTACGCATGCAAATATTTTACTCTATTCCCAAACACCTTCCCTTACACTGCAGCCTCCCCTTCCTAGCTGGA